>NC_092174.1:38624309-38791809 GCF_045791955.1 Oncorhynchus clarkii lewisi
AAAAATGATTCATCTGTCAATGGATGAGATATCTTCTCCAGTGTGAAATAGGATTCATCTGTCAATGGATGAGATATCTTCTCCGGTGTGAAAAATGATTCATCTGTCAATGGATGAGATATCTTCTCTGGTGTGAAATATGATTCATCTGTCAATGGATGAGATATCTTCTCTGGTGTGAAATATGATTCATCTGTCAATGAGGGATAAGCGCTGATGTGTGAAAAATGTAAATCTATCTGTCTGTTTATGTTGCAGTCGAATGACCCAAAGCGCCCTCTAGTGGCCTCATGGGTGGAACGGAAATAATATTTTCCATAATGTCACAATTAATAAACTTAGCTTTTTCTATTCGCCTAAAATCTGGTGTTTTTATGTCAAACGGTTGCTAAATTTCAGTCTTCTGTGATGTATATGAAGTGTAATATTGGGTGGCAAACTCAAAATGTAACACATTTAAACTCTATTTGACATGGTACAGGAGTTCTTTTTAAAGCCCATAACCATGTGTGTGAGGTGTATACTTTTGTTTCAATGTAGATTTGATTAAGACCACCAGGTCACTGCAGTAAAAGGTTCAATCAGAATAGTTATATTTTGGTTGCCGTGCCAAAGGGCTTTGCTTCTTCTTGAAACTAAGGCTTACTTGCTGTAAAATAGCCCAATGGGAAAAGTAAGATTCATTATAATTATCTTGTTTTGTATTCAACAAACTACAGTAGGTGATAAAAAAAGAATGAACAATTATATTTAATTCATTCATTTAAACATAACACAATGGTCCAAAACAAACTTTGCAATGTACTGCATCAAATATGCAACAAGATTTTCACCGAGAAAATCAGTTCGACCTTAATTTGAGACAGTTTGCTACAGCAGGAAAATAATCGTACGGGAAGGGGTTGATACATTTTTTGTTCTGGCAAATCAAGTCTGACATTTTAAAGTAAAAATGACAAACTTTAGAAGCCATGTTAAACCTTCAATACACTACAAGTTAGCATTTCCTGCTATGCAGGAAAAGTCTAAGCAACAAAAGAGTGGTTAAATGAAGATCCTACATCTGTACGAACAAGGGGCCAGGCTTTAGGTACAGTGCCTTGCAAAAGTATTCGGCCCCCTTGAACTTTGCGACCTTTTGCCACATTTCAGGCTTCAAACATAAAGATATAAAACTGTATTTTTTTGTGAAGAATCAACAACAAGTGGGACACAATCATGAAGTGGAACGACATTTATTGGATATTTCAAACTTTTTTAACAAATCAAAACCTGAAAAATTGGGCGTGCAAAATTATTCAGCCCCCTTAAGTTAATACTTTGTAGCGCCACCTTTTGCTGTGATTACAGCTGTAAGTCGCTTGGGGTATGTCTCTATCAGTTTTGCACATCGAGAGACTGACATTTTTTCCCATTCCTCCTTGCAAAACAGCTCGAGCTCAGTGAGGTTGGATGGAGAGCATTTGTGAACAGCAATTTTCAGTTCTTTCCACAGATTCTCGATTGGATTCAGGTCTGGACTTTGACTTGGCCATTCTAACACCTGGATATGTTTATTTTTGAACCATTCCATTGTAGATTTTGCTTTATGTTTTGGATCATTGTCTTGTTGGAAGACAAATCTCCGTCCCAGTCTCAGGTCTTTTGCAGACTCCATCAGGTTTTCTTCCAGAATGGTCCTGTATTTGGCTCCATCCATCTTCCCATCAATTTTAACCATCTTCCCTGTCCCTGCTGAAGAAAAGCAGGCCCAAACCATGGTGCTGCCACCACCATGTTTGACAGTGGGGATGGTGTGTTCAAGGTGATGAGCTGTGTTGCTTTTACGCCAAACGTAACGTTTTGCATTGTTGCCAAAAAGTTCATTTTGGTTTCATCTGACCAGAGCACCTTCTTCCACATGTTTGGTGTGTCTCCCAGGTGGCTTGTGGCAAACTTTAAATGACACTTTTTATGGATATCTTTAAGAAATGGCTTTCTTCTTGCCACTCTTCCATAAAGGCCAGATTTGTGCAATATACGACTGATTGTTGTCCTATGGACAGAGTCTCCCACCTCAGCTGTAGATCTCTGCAGTTCATCCAGAGTGATCTTTGGCCTCTTGGCTGCATCTCTGATCAGTCTTCTCCTTGTATGAGCTGAAAGTTTAGAGGGACGGCCAGGTCTTGGTAGATTTGCAGTGGTCTGATACTCCTTCCATTTCAATATTATCGCTTGCACAGTGCTCCTTGGGATGTTTAAAGCTTGGGAAATCTTTTTGTATCCAAATCCGGCTTTAAACTTCTTCACAACAGTATCTCGGACCTGCCTGGTGTGTTCCTTGTTCTTCATGATGCTCTCTGCACTTTTAACGGACCTCTGAGACTATCACAGTGCAGGTGCATTTATACGGAGACTTGATTACACACAGGTGGATTGTATTTATAATCATTAGTCATTTAGGCCAACATTGGATCATTCAGAGATCCTCACTGAACTTCTGGAGAGAGTTTGCTGCACTGAAAGTAAAGGGGCTGAATAATTTTGCACGCCCAATTTTTCAGTTTTTGAAATGTTAAAAAAGTTTGAAATATCCAATAAATGTCGTTCCACTTCATGATTGTGTCCTACTTGTTGTTGATTCTTCACAAAAAAAATACAGTTTTATATCTTTATGTTTGAAGCCTGAAATGTGGCAAAAGGTCGCAAAGTTCAAGGGGGCCGAATACTTTCGCAAGGCACTGTATATTTAAGCTGTGAGAGAGATTCAGTCCAGGGATTTAAAAAAAAATGTGACCTTTATTTAACTAGGCAAGTCAGTTAAGAACAAATTCTTATTTACAATTACGGCCTACACCAGCAAAACCCAGACAATGCTCGGCCAATTGTGCACCGCCCTATGGGACTCCCAATCCCATCCAGTTGTAATCACATCCGGTTGTGATACAGCCTGGATTCGGACCAGGGTGTCTGTAGTGACAGCTCTAGCACTGAGATGCAGTGCCTTAGACCGCTGCACCACTCGGAAGCCCATTGTAGGTAGAGGTTGAACATAATGCTCAGATGTCCTCCACGCACGCGCTTAAATAACTGTAATCCAAAAACATTGTCCTTGTCAAACCTATTTAAAAGTATGTCAACTAGAACTGACACAGTGTAGGTTGGGAGAACCCCCAACAGGCAATGATGGCTCTGATTATACCCCATGTTAAGTACATTACCACAGTAAGAATCTATAAATGAGTTGTGGAACTGACGGGAGAGATTAGGATGTCACCGAGACAGTGACACAGCCCATATAAGAAACTGTGATAACCACACAGAGGAGTATTACAATGCACAATTAGGTTGTTATAGAAACTCCACAAAAAGTTGAAGCCCCTGGGCTTTGTGCTCCAGGAATGATACATAGAGCTAGATTCCATCAGATTGACATTGTCACGCCCTGACCTTAGTTATGTTTGTTTTCTTCATTATTTTGGTTAGTTCAGGGTGTGACATGGGATGGTTTGTTGTGTTTTTGACCTGTCTAGGGTTTTTGTATGTTTATGGGGTTGTTCACTAGTCTAGGTGTTTTGTATGTCTATGTTTGCCTAGATTGGTTCTCAATTAGAGGCAGCTGTTTATCGTTGTCTCTGATTGAGAACCATATTTAGGCAGCCATATTCCTTGGGTAATTTGTGGGGGATTGTCTATGTTTAGTTGCATGTGTCAGCCCTATTATTATTATTATTATTATTATTATATAGCTTCACGTTTGTTTAAGTGTTTCTTCGTTTAATAAATAAATAAATAAATAAACAAGTATGTATTCAACTCACGCTGTGCCTTGGTCTCATCGCTATAACGAACGTGACAGACATGCACACAGAGATTTGTTTAGTGGTGTTGGATGTGGATCTGCATGCGTTAGAGCTCTCTAGTGCACAAGCGTCTCATTGCGTTACTTTATCTTGGACACTGTCATTGGATGCAACGAAACTACACCCGACTATAATCTGACATCCCATGAAGCTGCTTTACAAGTTCATGCAGCCGAAACACCAAATTCAAACACTTGAATTAGACTGATAGGCTTTAGATTCCCCATCTAAATGAACATGAAAACATACATTATCCTGATGTCAATGGTTTGACATGAAAACATGCATTATCCCGACGTCAATGGTTTGACATGAAAACATGCATTATCCCGACGTCAATGGTTTGACATGAAAACATGCATTATCCCGACGTCAATGGTTTGACATGAAAACATGCATTATCCTGATGTCAATGGTTTGACATTTGAGAGTCATTATTTCCAACAGCGATAGAGCCTACACTTTCTAGCGCCATTTTGAACTTCTAACTGGGTAGGGATAATAAGGATAGGGAGTGGTTTGTGACACGAGCAGCTGCTCACCGATATGTCAGCTCATACAGCAGTTACACCTAAAACACCGCCAACAAATCGGCTATGTGGATGTCGGCCAATGCTGGTTAACTCTGGTTAACGCTCGATCTGATTGAATCTGGGCTATAATTGACTTCCTGCTTAAATAAAGATAAAAGCAAATACATAATTCACAAAGACCAATTTATGAATCACAACATTATCAGTTTGTTTCGTTTGAATGCTGGCAATTCTTTTCTCAAACACGATAACACCCAGCACAAACCAGTTGAATTGTCACAAAGAGCGTAGGTAGGATTTAATTATATAATTTTGCGTGTAAGAGAATACATTGTGGCAAGCTGTGTTTTTCTTGGGCGTTCAGCAGGATCCAGGATAATTGCTATCTGCACTGAACAGGCTTGAATGAAGAGGGAAACATTTCCAATGCTTCCCCTGATTTCTTGATATCTTTCTCTATTTCTCTATTTCTCCTTCCCTCCTTTCTCTCTTGCTTGATCTCTTGCTTTCTCTTCCTGTCTTTCATTTCTCTCCTGCTTTCTTTCTCTCCACCCCATCTCTCTCTCTCTCTGTTTATCTGTCTCTCTCCCCTCTGTTTCAATCTTCCTCACTCTCTCCCTCTCTCTTCCCTCTCTCCCTCCCCCTTCTCCCTCTCTCACCCCCCAGCCCATCTTTGTCCCTCCCAGAGGCATCATGCCCATATGGGGCACATGGGCACGTGCCCCCTCAGTGTTCTGTTTTAAATATATATATATGGTGCTATAGTGGATAGCTGTCGTCTTATGGGCTGCTGACCGATTCTGTTATTTTGTATGTTTTTATACACCAATCTTAACTTTTTTCGTACATAATATTTCCACCATAATTTCCTACGACTGGAAACAGCTTCCGGACATCAGAACAGTAACCTCAATTTGGATGAAGATTTCTACTTCAACGAGTCAGCAGTGGTGGGGATGTTCTGCTCATTCTGGACCAGGCCCTAATCCCTGAGACTCGAAAGAGATGCAAACGAGCAAGCTCCCTGACGACACTACACCTGAGAGTAAATAAACCTCCTCTACCCTCCTTTCTGTTGGTGAAAGTACAATCATTAGAGGACAAACTGGCGAGCTCCATTTGAGACTATTCTATCAACGGGACCTGAAGAACTGTGGCTGAACAAGGACATGGATAATATACACTGAGTACACACAACATGTCTGTCATGACATAGACTGACCAGCTGAATCCAGCTCAAAGCTATGATCTCTTATTGATGTCACATGTTAAATCCACTTCAATCAGTGTAGATGAAGGGAAGGAGACATGTTAACCCTTGTGTTAACCCTTAACACTCTGTATACTCCCCTTGTCCTAAGGTCAAAAAAATGACCCGCCTTCACCAAACCCATAAAATAAAGCAGCTTCATTGAATTTTAAACCCCAAATCTATTTTTGATGAAGAAACAACCTGTCATTCATCACAAACGTTGTGAATATCTGGGTTTTCTCTCTTCACAATGCAGAAAGACACCAGTGGACACCACTCTTTTTATTACAACACACCTGGCATAGTTTTTATTATTTATTATTATTATTATTATTATTGCTAAAGGTACTGCATATGTGTAAACACTTTTTTAGCAAGAGATAGCACTTGTATAGCCTAAGAAAGTAGCAGAAATGTGCAGAAAGTAGTTTTGAATGCATTTTATTGAAGGGAAACAATAACAGTCTTTTTTTGGCATCATGGTGATATATTCTATGATATAGTCTTCTCCCATTTTTTTAACCATTGCCCCCATACAGAAGGTGCATTTTCAACAACAATACATACGAATACAATAAGATAATAGATACAAAACAAAAATGTGAAGAACATAAATCAACTTTAATTAGCACAAGTAGGACAGTAAGTGTGTGTACATGGACTTTGTAGATGTATTTCTCACATGTGCAGCACATAGTATTGTTTTACAGTCCTTCTTTGGGGGCAGAATTGGCATCTCCTCCTCTCGTCTGGCCCAGCTGCAGCCTCCGGTGGATCAGGACAAGATTCCGCCCCCTGAACAGCTTTCACAAGCGCTGCAAAGTCTGCTGTGCAGGGGAGGCGCTCCCGTCTTTGAATGTGTGGGGTTACAAGTGCCTTTCCCAGCTGCTCCAGGAACACCCTCCTCTTGTTCCGCTTATCGGGCATCCAGGTAGGGTTGATCTTGATCCATATCACGAAGGCATTGTATGAGGACACATCAATGATGTTATGGAAGATGACCAAGGGCCAGCTGTAAGTTCCAATCACCTTGTCCAGGTTTTCCACGCCTCCTTTGTTGTGGTTGTAGTCCAGGATGATGGCTGGCTTCCTGTCCTCTCGATCACTGATCTCATCCGTTTTGTGCAGTGTGCTCAGGAGGACCACGTTATTGTTCCTCTTTGGAAGGTAAGAAACTAGAGCGGTGGTGGGGGTGAAGGCAAACTTTGATGAGAAGGCGTCTCTCCCGCTTTTTTGCGAGGAGTGCAGAGGGGAGCTCAGGCTTGTTCTTTATAACTGTGCCAACCATGGTGATCTTCCGCTTCAGGAGATGCTGGCTGAGTTCATAAGAGGTGAAGAAATTGTCACATTTGACACTGTGCTCCCTCAGTCCATCTGTCACATCAAGCATAACCCACATCCCCTGGTTCTTCTCTGATCAACTTTCTCGTTATCTCTCACAGAACCATCTTCTTGACCCAAACCAATCAGGCTTCTAGACAGGTCACTCAACTGAGACTGCTCTTCTCTGTGACTGAGACTCTCCACACTGCCAAAGCTGACTCTATCTCTGTTCTCATCCTGCTTGGTCTATCTGCTACCGTCGACACTGTGAACCATCAGATCCTCCTCTCCACCCTCTCCGGGCTGTGCGTCTCAGGCTCTGTACACTCTCTATCTCTGCTCCTACCAGATGACGTGGAGAGGATCTGTGTCTGCACCACGTGCTCTCACTACTCGTGTCCCCAGGTGTCGGTTCTAGGCGCTGTCCTCTGCTCTCTCTACACCAAGTCACTAGGGTCTGTTATATCCTCACATGGTCTCTCCTATCATTGCTATGCAGATGGCACTCAACTACTTTTCTCCTTCCCCCCTTCTGACACCCAGGTGGCGACACACATCTCTACGTACCTGGCAGATATCTCAGCTTGGATGTCGGCCCTCCACCACAAGCTCAACCTCCACAAGATTTAGCTGATCTTTCCCCCGGGGAAGGCCTGCCCCCTCAAAGACCTCTCCATCATGGTTGACAACTCCATAGTGTCGCTCTCCCAGAGTGCAAAGAACCTTGGCCTGACCCTGGACAACACCCTGTCATTCTCTGCAAACATTAAAGAAGTGACTTGCTCCTGCAGGTTCATGCTCTACAACATCCATAGAGTAAGACCTTACCTCACACAGGAAGTGACGCAGGTCCTACTCCAGGCACTTGCCCTCTCCCGTCTGGATTAATGCAACTCTCTGTTGGCTGGGCTTCCCGCTTATGGCTTCCCGCCTATGCCATCAGACCCCTGCAACTTATCCAGAATGCTGCAGCCCACCTGGTTTTCAACCTTCCCAAGTTCTCCCATGTCACCCCGCTCCTCCGCACACTCTACTGGCTATCAAACGAAGCTCACATCCACTTCAAGACCATGGTGCTTGCCTATGGAACAGCAAGAGGAATTTCATCCTACCTAGCTATCTTCAGTTGAATTCACTAACACTCTGGATAAGAGTGTCTGATAAATGACAAAAATGTCAAATGTATAATCCTTGTTTTCTTTGTCTGAGGTGCGGCTGCCCAGGGAAGGGGTGTTTGTTTGAGGTATCCAGGGAAGGGGTGTTTGTTTGAGGTGCCCGGGAAGGGGTGTTTGTTTGAGGTATCCACGGAAGGGGTGTTTGTTTGAGGTGCCCAGGGAAGGGGTGTTTGTTTGAGGTGCCCAGGGAAGGGGTGTTTGTTTGAGGTGCCCAGGGAAGGGGTGTTTGTTTGAGGTATCCAGGGAAGGGGTGTTTGTTTGAGGTGCCCCGGGAAGGGGTGTTTGTTTGAGGTATCCAGGGAAGGGGTGTTTGTTTGAGGTATCCAGGGAAGGGGTGTTTGTTTGAGGTTCCCAGGGAAGGGGTGTTTGTTTGAGGTGCCCAGGGAAGGGGTGTTTGTTTGAGGTATCCAGGGAAAGGGTGTTTGTTTGAGGTGCCCCGGGAAAGGGTGTTTGTTTGAGGTGTCCAGGGAAGGGGTGTTTGTTTAAGGTATCCAGGGAAGGGGTGTTTGCTTGAGGTGCCCAGGGAAGGGGTGTTTGTTTGAGGTGCCCAGGGAAGAGGTGTTTGTTTGAGGTGTCCAGGGAAGGGGTGTTTGTTTGAGGTGCCCAGGGAAGGGGTGTTTGTTTGAGGTATCCAGGGAAGGGGTGTTTGTTTGAGGTGCCCCGGGAAAGGGTGTTTGTTTGAGGTATCCAGGGAAGGGGTGTTTGTTTGAGGTGTCCAGGGAAGGGGTGTTTGTTTGAGGTGTCCAGGGAAGGGGTGTTTGTTTGAGGTGCCCAGGGAAGGGGTGTTTGTTTGAGGTGCCCAGGGAAGGGGTGTTTGTTTGAGGTGTCCAGGGAAGGGGTGTTTGTTTGAGGTGTCCAGGGAAGGGGTGTTTGTTTGAGGTGCCCAGGGAAGGGGTGTTTGTTTGAGGTGCCCAGGGAAGGGGTGTTTGTATGAGGGGCTGACTCCCAGGGGTGTGAATATATGTGTGCATGCGTACGTGTGTGTGTTTGAGGTGCAGGTGCAGGTGAGAGGGAGGTTATGTTTGTTTGGAGGCTGTGGCAGAGCTCCTTTGAAGCCTTCGTTTTGAAGAAGTGTTACTCCGATGAGATGATTATTTAAGTAAGGAGTCATTACATCCAGAACAAAAAGTCCTATGCCTGGCATCAGTGTTGTTCATTAAATGCCTGTTTTCACCTGCAACACATCAACCACAGTACAGACAACCTGCTCGAAAATATTTCAGGTTTACTTGACAGCACAGGTGATGAGATTGACGAATATATATGTTAAAATTAGCATCTTAAAGCCAGCTATAGGCTTGAGCGTTAATATGATAGGCTTTTCTTGTAATAGTTGAGAAGATTTTTTAACAGAGATGATACTGTACACACTGTACTGCATGAATCCATGTACAATGCAGACGAGGTACTATGAATGACCGTCTCACACCACAAAATGACTCCATATGTTTGTAACTGATATGTTTTCATCATAGGCACACGTGCACACACACGCACACGTGCACACACACGCACGCACGCACGCACACACACACACACACACACACACACACACACACACACACACACACACACACACACACACACACTGCATTCTCCCACGCACAGTGTCGGCATTAGACATTTTTCCCTGGAGGAGCGAATGGGTAGCTTGGTCATTGTGCAGCAGTTCTTGCAATATATGGTGTAGATGTGTGCATCTACATATTTCTTGGGGGTTCTAATTGGGGTGCTAGGCTATTCTAGAACGGGTTTGAGCACCGTCCTGCCACTCCCCCGGGTTCCGCCCATGCATACAAACAGACCAGGGGGATTCTATGACCTTCTGTCTCCAGCCGTAGAGAGAGAAGAGAACACAGGCACTGGGAGACGATATAAACCAGATATTTGAGCCTAGATAAGAATCATACTGTCACAAAACCTTTTATTGCTTAATAAGCCAATAGTGACTGGGGTATAAAGCTTCTTACTGAATAATAAGCCAATCGTGACTGGGGTATAAAGCTTCTTACTGATTAATAAACCAATCGTGACTGGGGTATAAAGCTTCTTACTGATTAATAAGCCAATCGTGACTGGGGTATAAAGCTTCTTACTGATTAATAAACCAATCGTGACTGGGGTATAAAGCTTCTTACTGATTAATAAGCCAATCGTGACTGGGGTATAAAGCTTCTTACTGAATAATAAGCCAATCGTGACTGGGGTATAAAGCTTCTTACTGAAAAATAAGCCAATCGTGACTGGGGTATAAAGCTTCTTACTGATTAATAAGCCAATCGTGACTGGGGTATAAAGCTTCTTACTGATTAATAAGCCAATCGTGACTGGGGTATTCTGCTTCTTACTGAATAATAAGCCAATCATGACTGGGGTATAGAGCTTCTTACTGAATAATAAGCCAATCGTGACTGGGGTATAAAGCTTCTTACTGAATAATAAGCCAATCGTGACTGGGGTATAAAGCTTCTTACTGATTAATAAGCCAATCGTGACTGGGGTATAAAGCTTCTTACTGAATAATAAGCCAATCGTGACTGGGGTATAAAGCTTCTTACTGATTAATAGGCCAATCGTGACTGGGGTATAAAGCTTCTTACTGATTAATAAGCCAATCGTGACTGGGGTATACTGCTTCTTACTGAATAATAAGCCAATCGTGACTGGGGTATAAAGCTTCTTACTGAATAATAAGCCAATCGTAACTGGGGTATAAAGCTTCTTACTGATTAATAAGCCAATCGTGACTGGGGTATAAAGCTTCTTACTGATTAATAAGCCAATCGTGACTGGGGTATAAAGCTTCTTACTGATTAATAAGCCAATCGTGACTGGGGTATAAAGCTTCTTACTGAATAATAAGCCAATCGTGACTGGGGTATAAAGCTTCTTACTGAATAATAAGCCAATCGTAACTGGGGTATAAAGCTTCTTACTGATTAATAAGCCAATCGTGACTGGGGTATAAAGCTTCTTACTGATTAATAAGCCAATCGTGACTGGGGTATAAAGCTTCTTACTGAATAATAAGCCAATCGTGACTGGGGTATAAAGCTTCTTACTGAAAAATAAGCCAATCGTGACTGGGGTATAAAGCTTCTTACTGATTAATAAGCCAATCGTGACTGGGGTATAAAGCTTCTTACTGATTAATAAGCCAATCGTGACTGGGGTATTCTGCTTCTTACTGAATAATAAGCCAATCATGACTGGGGTATAGAGCTTCTTACTGAATAATAAGCCAATCGTGACTGGGGTATAAAGCTTCTTACTGAATAATAAGCCAATCGTGACTGGGGTATAAAGCTTCTTACTGATTAATAAGCCAATCGTGACTGGGGTATAAAGCTTCTTACTGAATAATAAGCCAATCGTGACTGGGGTATACTGCTTCTTACTGAATAATAAGCCAATCGTGACTGGGGTATAAAGCTTCTTACTGAATAATAAGCCAATCGTAACTGGGGTATAAAGCTTCTTACTGATTAATAAGCCAATCGTGACTGGGGTATAAAGCTTCTTACTGATTAATAAGCCAATCGTGACTGGGGTATAAAGCTTCTTACTGATTAATAAGCCAATCGTGACTGGGGTATAAAGCTTCTTACTGAATAATAAGCCAATCGTGACTGGGGTATAAAGCTTCTTACTGAATAATAAGCCAATCGTAACTGGGGTATAAAGCTTCTTACTGATTAATAAGCCAATCGTGACTGGGGTATAAAGCTTCTTACTGATTAATAAGCCAATCGTGACTGGGGTATAAAGCTTCTTACTGATTAATAAGCCAATCGTGACTGGGGTATAAAGCTTCTTACTGATTAATAAGCCAATCGTGACTGGGGTATAAAGCTTCTTACTGATTAATAAGCCAATCGTGACTGGGGTATAAGGCTTCTTACTGATTAATAAGCCAATCGTGACTGGGGTATAAAGCTTCTTACTGAATAATAAGCCAATCATGACTGGGGTATAAAGCTTCTTACTGAATAATAAGCCAATCGTGACTGGGGTATAAAGCTTCTTACTGATTAATAAGCCAATCGTGACTGGGGTATAAAGCTTCTTACTGAATAATAAGCCAATCGTGACTGGGGTATAAAGCTTCTTACTGATTAATAGGCCAATCGTGACTGGGGTATAAAGCTTCTTACTGATTAATAAGCCAATTGTGACTGGGGTATAAAGCTTCTTACTGAATAATAAGCCAATCGTGACTGGGGTATAAAGCTTCTTACTGAATAATAAGCCAATCGTAACTGGGGTATAAAGCTTCTTACTGATTAATAAGCCAATCGTGACTGGGGTATAAAGCTTCTTACTGATTAATAAGCCAATCGTGACTGGGGTATACTGCTTCTTACTGAATAATAAGCCAATCGTGACTGGGGTATAAAGCTTCTTACTGATTAATAAGCCAATCGTGACTGGGGTATAAAGCTTCTTACTGAATAATAAGCCAATCGTGACTGGGGTATAAAGCGTCTTACTGATTAATAAGCCAATCGTGACTGGGGTATAAAGCTTCTTACTGATTAATAAACCAATCGTGACTGGGGTATAAAGCTTCTTACTGATTAATAAGCCAATCGTGACTGGGGTATAAAGCTTCTTACTGATTAATAAGCCAATCATGACTGGGGTATAAAGCTTCTTACTGATTAATAAGCCAATCGTGACTGGGGTATAAAGCTTCTTACTGAATAAAACGTTGCACATACACTGCTGCCATCTCGTGGCCAGAATCTAAATTGCACCTGGGCTGGAATAATACATTATGGCCTTTCTCTTGCATTTCAAAGATGATGGTACAAAAACAGTACAAAAAAAACGCATTGTTATTCTCTTTGTGTTATCTTTTACCAGATCTAATGTGTTATATTCTCCTAGATTCATTTCACATTTACACAAACTTAAAAGTCTTTCCTTTCAAATGGTTTCAAGAAGATCCATGTTCTTGCTTCAGGTCCTGAGCTACAGTCAGTTATATTTGGGTGTCATTTTTGGAGAAAATTGAGAAAAGGACATTAACTTTGTAAGTGCATGGCCATAGACTGCATTCCATATCAAATCAAATCAAATGTTATTTGTCACTTGCGCCGGATAAAACAGGTGTAGACCTTACAGTGAAATGCTTACTTACAAGCCCTTATCCAAAAATTCAGTTTTAAGAAAAACCAACAAAAAAAATCTATGTTTTGTGCATTAAGTGTGTGTTTGTGTGTTTGTGTATATGTGTATGTGTGTGTTTGTGTGTGTGTGTGTGTGTGTATCTTGTGTTTATATGTGTAACATGTGTTCAACAGCCCCTGCATATCCCAGCAGCTTCCTACTAAAAGAGCCAATCAGAATCTCATCTGTTCAATATTGAATTAGGCTTTTCAATATTTAATTAATTCACCATTGTCGAGGTGGTCACCAGGGCGGAGAGTTACGGGGCCTGGGGCCTTGGCAGCACCTCATTGTTAAGATGTTTGTAATGAGCCAGTCGTGACTGGGGTGTGGATTGTGTTACACCCCATGATGGGGCGGGATTCCTATCTGCTGTCAATCATCACTCTCCTTCCCCAGCTGTTTGATTACAGGGGAGCATGGCATCCAAGGTCAGTCAATCATTAACAAAAGGCTATTTTCATTGCATTATGCATTCAAGTAGCCTACACATTATGTAAATATAATTATAGCCCTTTTCTACCCTCTTAAGTTAGTTCTTCCCGTTTTCAGAATAAAGTTTTTGTCGGACCCCAGGAAGACTTAGGTGTCGCCATTGTCGTTGGCTAATGGGGATCTCAAAAAAAATTATAAATAACATTTGGAACAGGAATCTTGATTTAACCATTCAAAGCATGTTCAGAGAACATTCTAACATTCTGTGAACATTTTTATTCTTGTCATCTCACAACCAAGTGGGGCCCTGACAAAAAAAAAAACATTCCTTTATGTTATGTTTGTGAATGTTTCCCATTCGCTGGGTTGCTGTTATCACAGGCCAACCATTATGTTTGTGAATGTTTCCCATTCGCTGGGTTGCTGTTATCACAGGCCAACCAGTATGTTGGTGAATGTTTCCCATTAGCTGGGTTGCTGTTATCACAGGCCAACCATTATGTTTGTGAATGTTTCCCATTAGCTGGGTTGCTGTTATCACAGGCCAACCATTATGTTTGTGAATGTTTCCCATTAGCTGGGTTGCTGTTATCACAGGCCAACCAGTATGTTGGTGAATGTTTCCCATTAGCTGGGTTGCTGTTATCACAGGCCAACCATTATGTTTGTGAATGTTTCCCATTAGCTGGGTTGCTGTTATCACAGTCCAACCATTATGTTTGTGAATGTTTCCCATTAGCTGGGTTGCTGTTATCACAGGCCAACCATTATGTTTGTGAATGTTTCCCATTAGCTGGGTTGCTGTTATCACAGGCCAACCATTATGTTTGTGAATGTTTCCCATTAGCTGGGTTGCTGTTATCACAGGCCAACCATTATGTTTGTGAATGTTTCCCATTAGCTGGGTTGCTGTTATCACAGGCCAACCATTATGTTTGTGAATGTTTCCCATTAGCTGGGTTGCTGTTATCACAGGCCAACCATTATGTTTGTGAATGTTTCCCATTAGCTGGGTTGCTGTTATCACAGGCCAACCATTATGTTTGTGAATGTTTCCCATTAGCTGGGTTGCTGTTATCACAGGCCAACCATTATGTTTGTGAATGTTTCCCATTAGCTGGGTTGCTGTTATCACAGGCCAACCATTATGTTTGTGAATGTTTCCCATTAGCTGGGTTGCTGTTATCACAGGCCAACCATTATGTTTGTGAATGTTTCCCATTAGCTGGGTTGCTGTTATCACAGGCCAACCATTATGTTTGTGAATGTTTCCCATTAGCTGGGTTGCTGTTATCACAGGCCAACCATTATGTTTTAGTTCTACAAGAACTAGTAACTACAGTCTCTAGATTGAGAATAGTTGCTCATACTGAATCCTGCCCTTCTTTAAATGACTCCGAGACAGTGGGGTGTGAGAGTTCCCACTGTGCTACGCAGGAGACTTCCGTCCTGACAGGGAGATGATGACGATGACGTTATCTAATTAACAGGACACCTGCTGAACCATGTTAAACTTTAATCATTTATTTCCCAGGGTTACTAAAGGATATACACTTGGCTGTGTTGACAACTTACCATGGAGACGGTTTACTTTTAATGCTCGTCGGAACATGGCTCAGCCTCATATGTAGTGGTGTAACAATTGAACAATCAAGTGCCTTTCATGTGTTTGGACCCCAGGAAGAGTAGCTGCTGCCAGCTAATGGGGATCCCTAATAAATACAAATACAAAAGTGGTTGTAGTCATTGTGATTACATCAAATGATCATTTATGAACCGCAAAATTAGTTTGCTTTCATGTACTTCTGCTGGTGTTTTTGGTGGCTGCAGCATTGTGGTGTATAATTTGCTGTCTCTACATGCACAGCTACAGATGTTGGATCTTATTTTGAGCAGTTTCTCACAGCAGGTACATAATCCTGCTGCAACATAACATGTGAATTATTGTGTGGATTATAATGAATGGATGGATTATAATGAATGGATGGATTATAATGAATGGATGGATTATAATGAATGGATGGATTATAATGAATGGATGGATTATAATGAATGGATTTAGAGGTTGAGACATATTTTTTGTTAGGGCAAATCAAGTCTGACATTTAAAGAGGAAATTGTAAATTTAGAAGCTTTTTTAAACCTTGAATATACTACAAGTTTACTTTTCCTGCTGTGCATCAAAATTCTCAGCAACAAAATAGTGATCAAATTAAGATCCTACACCTGTAGGTACATTTGTGATAGATACACAAACAAATTACACAAAATGTACAATATTACATGAAATTCAAATGAATATTAAAAGAAACAGGGTCAATTGTTTTGCAGCAAAGGCATCACAGCACTGTATCCATGCAAATCATAGCACATTATCATGAACAATAAAAACAAGGATTTGTTACAGGGCAGAAAACAAAAGAAATACTGTAATCAAATCAGATCTTAATAGACACCCAAGTCCTCACTGATGTCCCATTCACCTATCCACTCAGGTGATCCATTGTTATCTCTACCTGTCGAGACTGGCGTGGACAAATCCCTGTAGAGCCTGGCCTGGACAGATCACTCTAGAGACTGGCCTGGCTAAATCCCTGTAGAGACTGGCCTGGAGAGATCCCTGTAGAGCCTGGCCTGGACAGATCACTCTAGAGACTGGCCTGGCTAAATCCCTGTAGAGACTGGCCTGGACAGATCCCTGTAGAGACTGGCCTGGACAGATCCCTGTAGAGACTGGCCTGGACAGATCCCTGTAGAGACTGGCCTGGACAAATCCCTGTAGAGACAGGCCTGGACAAATCCCTGTAGAGACTGGCCTGGACAAATCCCTGTAGAGACTGGCCTGGACAGATCCCTGTAGAGACTGGCCTGGACAGATCCCTGTAGAGACTGGCCTGGACAGATCCCTGTAGAGACTGGCCTGGACAAATCCCTGTAGAGACAGGCCTAGACAAATCCCTGTAGAGACTGGCCTGGACAGATCCCTGTAGAGACTGGCCTGGACAGATCCCTGTAGAGACTGGCCTGGACAAATCCCTGTAGAGACAGGCCTGGACAAATCCCTGTAGAGACTTGCCTGGACAGATCCCTGTAGAGACTGGCCAGGACAAATTCCTGTAGAGACTTGCCTGGACAAATCCCTGTAGAGACAGGCCTGGACAAATCCCTGTAGAGACTGGCCTGGAAAAATCCCTGTAGAGACAGGCCTGGACAAATCCCTGTAGAGACTGGCCTGGACAAATCCCTGTAGAGACAGGCCTGGACAAATCCCTGTAGAGACTGGCCTGGACAGATCCCTGTAGAGACTGGCCTGGACAGATCCCTGTAGAGACTGGCCTGGACAAATCCCTGTAGAGACAGGCCTGGACAGATCCCTGTAGAGACTTGCCTGGACAGATCCCTGTTGAGACTGGCCAGGACAAATTCCTGTAGAGACTTGCCTGGACAAATCCCTGTAGAGACAGGCCTGGACAAATCCCTGTAGAGACTGGCCTGGAAAAATCCCTGTAGAGACAGGCCTGGACAAATCCCTGTAGAGACTGGCCTGGACAAATCCCTGCAGAGACTGGCCTGGACAAATCCCTGTAGAGACTGGACCGGACAAATCCCTGTAGAGACTGGCCTGGACAAATCCCTGTAGAGACTGGCCTGGACAAATCCCTGTAGAGACGTGCCTGGATAAATCCCTGTAGACACAGGCCTGGACAAATCCCTATAGAGACTGGCCTGGACAAATCCCTGTAGAGACTGGCCTGGACAAATCCCCGTAGAGACTGGACCGGACAAATCCCTGTAGAGATTGGCCTGGACAGATCCATGTAGAGACTGTCCTGGACAAATCCCTGTAGAGATTGGCCTGGACAGATCCCTGTAGAGACAGGCCTGGACAAATCCCTGTAGAGACAGGCCTGGACAAATCCCTGTAGAGACTGGCCTGGAAAAATCCCTGTAGAGACGTGCCTGGATAAATCCCTGTAGCGACAGGCCTGGACAAATCCCTGTAGAGACTGGCCTGGACAAATCCCTGTAGAGACTGGCCTGGACAAATCCCTGTAGAGACTTGACCCGACAAATCCCTGTAGAGACTGGCCCTGACAAATCCCTGTAGAGACTGTCCTGGACAAATCCCTGTAGAGACGTGCCTGTATAAATCCCTGTAGAGACAGGCCTGGACAAATCCCTGTAGAGACTGGCCTGGAAAAATCCCTGTAGAGACTGGCCTGGACACATCCCTGTAGAGACTGGACCGGACAAATCCCTGTAGAGATTGGCCTGGACAGATCCCTGTAGAGACTGGCCTGGACAAATCCCCGTAGAGACTGGCCTGGACAGATCCCTGTAATGACAGGCCTGGACAAATCCCTGTAGAGACAGGCCTGGACAAATCCCTGTAGAGACTGGCCTGGACAAATCCCTGTAGAGACTGGCCTGGACAAATCCCTGTAGAGACTGGCCTGGACAAATCCCTGTAGAGACTGGCCTGGACAAATCCCTGTAGAGACTGGCCTGGACAAATCCCTGTAGAGACGTGCCTGGATAAATCCCTGTAGAGACAGGCCTGGACAAATCCCTGTAGAGACTGACCTGGACAAATCCCTGTAGAGACTGGCCTGGACAAATCCCCGTAGAGACTGGACCGGACAAATTCCTGTAGAGATTGGCCTGGACAGATCCCTGTAGAGACTGGCCTGGACAAATCCCTGTAGAGACTGTCCTGGACAGATCCCTGTAGAGACAGGCCTGGACAAATCCCTGTAGAGACAGGCCTGGACAAATCCCTGTAGAGACTGGCCTGGAAAAATCCCTGTAGAGACGTGCCTGGATAAATCCCTGTAGAGACAGGCCTGGACAAATCCCTGTAGAGACTGGCCTGGACAAATCCCTGTAGAGACTGGCCTGGACAAATCCCTGTAGAGACTGGACCGGACAAATCCCTGTAGAGACTGGCCTGGACAAATCCCTGTAGAGACTGGCCTGGACAAATCCCTGTAGAGACGTGCCTGGATAAATCCCTGTAGAGACAGGCCTGGACAAATCCCTGTAGAGACTGGCCTGGACAAATCCCTGTAGAGACTGGCCTGGACAAATCCCTGTAGAGACTGGCCCGGACAAATCCCTGTAGAGATTGGCCTGGACAGATCCCTGTAGAGACTGGCCTGGACAAATCCCTGTAGAGACTGGCCTGGACAGATCCCTGTAGAGACAGGCCTGGACCAATCCCTGTAGAGACAGGCCTGGACAAATCCCTGTAGAGACTGGCCTGGAAAAAATCCCTGTAGAGACTGGCCTGGACAAATCCCTGTAGAGCCTGGCCTGGACAAATCCCTGTAGAGACTGGCCAGGACAAATCCCTGTAGAGACTGTCCTGGACAGATCCCTGTAGAGACTGGCCTGGACAAATCCCTGTAGAGACAGGCCTGGACAAATCCCTGTAGAGACTGGCCTGGACAGATACCTGTAGAGACTGGCCAGGACAAATTCCTGTAGAGACTGGCCTGGACATATCCCTGTAGAGACTGGCCTGAATAAATCCCTGTAGAGACAGGCCTGGACAAATCCCTGTAGAGACTGGCCTGGACAAATCCCTGTAGAGACTGGCCTGGACAAATCCCTGTAGAGACGTGCCTGGATAAATCCCTGTAGAGACAGGCCTGCACAAATCCCTGTAGAGACTGGCCAGGACAAATCCCTGTAGAGACTGGCCTGGACAAATCTCTGTAGAGACAGGCCTGGACAAATCCATGTAGAGACTGGCCAGGACAAATCCCTGTAGAGACTGGCCTGGACAAATCCCTGTAGAGACTGGACTGGACAAATCCCTGTAGAGACTGGCTTGGACAGATTCCTGTAGAGACTGGCCTGGAAAAATCCCTGTAGAGACTGGCCTGGACAAATCCCTGTAGAGACGTGCCTGGATAAATCCCTGTAGAGACAGGCCTGGACAAATCCCTGTAGAGACGTGCCTGGATAAATCCCTGTAGAGACAGGCATGGACAAATCCCTGTAGAGACTGGCCTGGACAAATCCCTGTAGAGACTGGCCTGGACAAATCCCTGTAGAGACTGGCCTGGACAAATCCCTGTAGAGATTGGCCTGGACAGATCCCTGTAGAGACTGGCCTGGACAAATCCCTGTAGAGACTGGCCTGGACAGATCCCTGTAGAGACAGGCCTGGACAAATCCCTGTAGAGACAGGCCTGGACAAATCCCTGTAGAGACTGGCCTGGACAAATCCCTGTAGAGACTGTCCTGGACAGATGCCTGTAGAGACTGCCTGGACAAATCCCTGTAGAGACAGGCCTGGACAAATCCATGTAGAGACTGGCCTGGACAGATACATGTAGAGACTGGCCAGGACAAATTCCTGTAGAGACTGGCCTGGACATATCCCTGTAGAGACTGGCCTGAATAAATCCCTGTAGAGACAGGCCTGGACAAATCCCTGTAGAGACTGGCCTGGACAAATCCCTGTAGAGACTGGCCTGGACAAATCCCTGTAGAGACGTGCCTGGATAAATCCCTGTAGAGACTGGCCTGGACAAATCCCTGTAGAGACTGGCCTGGACAAATCCCTGTAGAGACAGGCCTGGACAAATCCCTGTAGAGACTGGCCTGGACAGATACCTGTAGAGACTGGCCAGGACAAATTCCTGTAGAGACTGGCCTGGACATATCCCTGTAGAGACTGGCCTGAATAAATCCCTGTAGAGACAGGCCTGGACAAATCCCTGTAGAGACTGGCCTGGACAAATCCCTGTAGAGACTGGCCTGGACAAATCCCTGTAGAGACGTGCCTGGATAAATCCCTGTAGAGACAGGCCTGGACAAATCCCTGTAGAGACTGGCCAGGACAAATCCCTGTAGAGACTGGCCTGGACAAATCCCTGTAGAGACAGGCCTGGACAAATCCATGTAGAGACTGGCCAGGACAAATCCCTGTAGAGACTGGCCTGGACAAATCCCTGTAGAGACTGGACTGGACAAATCCCTGTAGAGACTGGCTTGGACAGATTCCTGTAGAGACTGGCCTGGACAAATCCCTGTAGAGACTGGCCTGGACAAATCCCTGTAGAGACGTGCCTGGATAAATCCCTGTAGAGACAGGCCTGGACAAATCCCTGTAGAGACGTGCCTGGATAAATCCCTGTAGAGACAGGCATGGACAAATCCCTGTAGAGACTGGCCTGGACAAATCCCTGTAGAGACTTGCCTGGACAAATCCCTGTAGAGACTGGACTGGACAAATCCCTGTAGAGATTGGCCTGGACAGATCCCTGTAGAGACTGGCCTGGACAAATCCCTGTAGAGACTGGCCTGGACAGATTCCTGTAGAGACAGGCCTGGACAAATCCCTGTAGAGACAGGCCTGGACAAATCCCTGTAGAGACTGGCCTGGACAAATCCCTGTAGAGACTGTCCTGGACAGATGCCTGTAGAGACTGCCTGGACAAATCCCTGTAGAGACAGGCCTGGACAAATCCATGTAGAGACTGGCCTGGACAGATACATGTAGAGACTGGCCAGGACAAATTCCTGTAGAGACTGGCCTGGACATATCCCTGTAGAGACTGGCCTGAATAAATCCCTGTAGAGACAGGCCTGGACAAATCCCTGTAGAGACTGGCCTGGACAAATCCCTGTAGAGACTGGCCTGGACAAATCCCTGTAGAGACGTGCCTGGATAAATCCCTGTAGACTGGCCTGGACAAATCCCTGTAGAGACTGGACTGGACAAATCCCTGTAGAGACTGGCTTGGACAGATTCCTGTAGAGACTGGCTTGGAAAAATCCCTGTAGAGACTGGCCTGGACAGATCCCTGTAGAGACTGGCCTGGACAAATCTCTGTAGAGACTGGCCTGGACAAATCCCTGTAGAGACTGGCCTGGACAAATCCCTGTAGAGACTGGCTTGGACAGATTCCTGTAGAGACTGGCCTGGAAAAATCCCTGTAGAGACTGGCCTGGACAGATCCCTGTAGAGACTGGCCTGGACAAATCCCTGTAGAGACAGGCCTGGACAAATCCCTGTAGAGACTGGCCTGGACAAATCCCTGTAGAGACAGGCCTGGACAAATCCCTGTAGAGACTGGCCAGGTCAAATCCCTGTAGAGACAGGCCTGGACAAATCCCTGTAGAGACTGGCCTGGACAAATCCCTGTAGAGACAGGCCTGGACAGATCCCTGTAGAGACTGGCCTGGACAAATACCTGTAGAGACAGGCCTGGACAAATCCCTGTAGAGACTGGCCTGGACAGATCCCTGTAGAGACTGGCCTGGACAAATCCCTGTAGAGACTGGCCCTTGACAGATCCCTGTAGAGACTGGCCTGGACAAATCCCTGTAGAGACTGGCCTGGACAAATCCCTGTAGAGACTGGCATGGACAAATCCCTGTAGAGACTGGACCGGACAAATCCCTGTAGAGATTGGCCTGGACAAATCCCTGTAGAGACTGGCCTGGACAAATTCCTGTAGAGACTGGCCTGGACAGATCCCTGTAGAGACAGGCCTGGACAAATCTCTGTAGAGACTGGCCTGGACAAATCCCTGTAGAGACTGGCCTGGACAAATCCCTGTAGAGACAGGCCTGGACAAATCCCTGAAGAGACTGGACAGGTCAAATCCCTGTAGAGACTGGACTGGACAAATCCCTGTAGAGACTGGCTTGGACAGATTCCTGTAGAGACTGGCCTGGAAAAATCCCTGTAGAGACTGGCCTGGACAGATCCCTGTAGAGACTGGCCTGGACAAATCCCTGTAGAGACAGGCCTGGACAAATCCCTGTAGAGACTGGCCTGGACAAATCCCTGTAGAGACAGGCCTGGACAAATCCCTGTAGAGACTGGCCAGGTCAAATCCCTGTAGAGACAGGCCTGGACAAATCCCTGTAGAGACTGGCCCTTGACAGATCCCTGTAGAGACTGGCCTGGACAGATCCCTGTAGAGAAAGGCCTGGACAAATCCCTGTAGAGACTGGCCTGGACAGATCCCTGTAGATACTGGCATGGACAAATTCATGTAGAGACTGGCCTGGATAAATCCCTGTAGAGACAGGCCTGGACAAATCCCTGTAGAGACTGGCCTGGACAAATCCCTGTAGAGACTGGCCTGGACAAATCCCTGTAGCGACGTGCCGGGATAAATCCCTGTAGAGAAAGGCCTGGACAAATCCCTGTAGAGACTGGCCTGGACAAATCCCTGTAGAGACTGGCATGGACAAATCCCTGTAGAGACTGGACCGGACAAATCCCTGTAGAGATTGGCCTGGACAAATCCCTGTAGAGACTGGCCTGGACAAATTCCTGTAGAGACTGGCCTGGACAGATTCCTGTAGAGACAGGCCTGGACAAATCCCTGTAGAGACAGGCCTGGACAAATCCCTGTAGAGACTGGCCTGGACAAATCCCTGTAGAGACTGTCCTGGACAGATCCCTGTAGAGACTGGCCTGGACAAATCCCTGTAGAGACTGGCCTGGACAAATCCCTGTAGAGACTGGCCTGGACAAATCCCTGTAGAGACTGGACCGGACAAATCCCTGTAGAGACTGGCCTGGACAAATCCCTGTAGAGAGGTGCCTGGATAAATCCCTGTAGAGACAGGCCTGGACAAATCCCTGTAGAGACTGGCCTGGACAGATCCCTGTAGAGACAGGCCTGGACAAATCCCTCTAGAGACAGGCCTGGACAAATCCCTGTAGAGACTTGCCTGGACAAATCCCTGTAGAGACTGGCCTGGACAGATACATGTAGAGACTGGCCAGGACAAATTCCTGTAGAGACTGGCCTGGACATATCCCTGTAGAGACTGGCCTGAATAAATCCCTGTAGAGACAGGCCTGGACAAATCCCTGTAGAGACTGGCCTGGACAAATCCCTGTAGAGACTGGCCTGGACAAATCCCTGTAGAGACATGCCTGGATAAATCCCTGTAGAGACTGATCTGGACAAATCCCTGTAGAGACTGGACTGGACAAATCCCTGTAGAGACTGGCTTGGACAGATTCCTGTAGAGACTGGCTTGGAAAAATCCCTGTAGAGACTGGCCTGGACAGATCCCTGTAGAGACTGGCCTGGACAAATCTCTGTAGAGACTGGCCTGGACAAATCCCTGTAGAGACTGGCCTGGACAAATCCCTGTAGAGACAGGCCTGGACAAATCCCTGAAGAGACTGGACAGGTCAAATCCCTGTAGAGACTGGACTGGACAAATCCCTGTAGAGACTGGCTTGGACAGATTCCTGTAGAGACTGGCCTGGAAAAATCCCTGTAGAGACTGGCCTGGACAGATCCCTGTAGAGACTGGCCTGGACAAATCCCTGTAGAGACAGGCCTGGACAAATCCCTGTAGAGACTGGCCTGGACAAATCCCTGTAGAGACAGGCCTGGACAAATCCCTGTAGAGACTGGCCAGGTCAAATCCCTGTAGAGACAGGCCTGGACAAATCCCTGTAGAGACTGGCCTGGACAAATCCCTGTAGAGACAGGCCTGGACAGATCCCTGTAGAGACTGGCCTGGACAAATACCTGTAGAGACAGGCCTGGACAAATCCCTGTAGAGACTGGCCTGGACAGATCCCTGTAGAGACTGGCCTGGACAAATCCCTGTAGAGACTGGCCCTTGACAGATCCCTGTAGAGACTGGCCTGGACAGATCCCTGTAGAGAAAGGCCTGGACAAATCCCTGTAGAGACTGGCCTGGACAGATCCCTGTAGATACTGGCATGGACAAATTCATGTAGAGACTGGCCTGGATAAATCCCTGTAGAGACAGGCCTGGACAAATCCCTGTAGAGACTGGCCTGGACAAATCCCTGTAGAGACTGGCCTGGACAAATCCCTGTAGAGACGTGCCGGGATAAATCCCTGTAGAGAAAGGCCTGGACAAATCCCTGTAGAGACTGGCCTGGACAGATCCCTGTAGAGACAGGCCTGGACAAATCCCTGTAGAGACTGGCCTGGACAAATCCCTGTAGAGACTGGACCGGACAAATCCCTGTAGAGACTGGCCTGGACAAATCCCTGTAGAGAGGTGCCTGGATAAATCCCTGTAGAGACAGGCCTGGACAAATCCCTGTAGAGACTGGCCTGGACAGATCCCTGTAGAGACAGGCCTGGACAAATCCCTGTAGAGACAGGCCTGGACAAATCCCTGTAGAGACTGGCCTGGACAAATCCCTGTAGAGACTGGCCTGGACAGATACATGTAGAGACTGGCCAGGACAAATTCCTGTAGAGACTGGCCTGGACATATCCCTGTAGAGACTGGCCTGAATAAATCCCTGTAGAGACTGGCCTGGACAAATCCCTGTAGAGACTGGCCTGGACAAATCCCTGTAGAGACTGGCCTGGACAAATCCCTGTAGAGACATGCCTGGATAAATCCCTGTAGAGACTGGCCTGGACAAATCCCTGTAGAGACTGGACTGGACAAATCCCTGTAGAGACTGGCTTGGACAGATTCCTGTAGAGACTGGCTTGGAAAAATCCCTGTAGAGACTGGCCTGGACAGATCCCTGTAGAGACTGGCCTGGACAAATCTCTGTAGAGACTGGCCTGGACAAATCCCTTTAGAGACTGGCCTGGACAAATCCCTGTAGAGACAGGCCTGGACAAATCCCTGAAGAGACTGGACAGGTCAAATCCCTGTAGAGACTGGACTGGACAAATCCCTGTAGAGACTGGCTTGGACAGATTCCTGTAGAGACTGGCCTGGAAAAATCCCTGTAGAGACTGGCCTGGACAGATCCCTGTAGAGACTGGCCTGGACAAATCCCCGTAGAGACAGGCCTGGACAAATCCCTGTAGAGACTGGCCTGGACAAATCCCTGTAGAGACAGGCCTGGACAAATCCCTGTAGAGACTGGCCAGGTCAAATCCCTGTAGAGACAGGCCTGGACAAATCCCTGTAGAGACTGGCCTGGACAAATCCCTGTAGAGACAGGCCTGGACAGATCCCTGTAGAGACTGGCCTGGACAAATACCTGTAGAGACAGGCCTGGACAAATCCCTGTAGAGACTGGCCTGGACAGATCCCTGTAGAGACTGGCCTGGACAAATCCCTGTAGAGACTGGCCCTTGACAGATCCCTGTAGAGACTGGCCTGGACAGATCCCTGTAGAGAAAGGCCTGGACAAATCCCTGTAGAGACTGGCCTGGACAGATCCCTGTAGATACTGGCATGGACAAATTCATGTAGAGACTGGCCTGGATAAATCCCTGTAGAGACAGGCCTGGACAAATCCCTGTAGAGACTGGCCTGGACAAATCCCTGTAGAGACTGGCCTGGACAAATCCCTGTAGAGACGTGCCGGGATAAATCCCTGTAGAGAAAGGCCTGGACAAATCCCTGTAGAGACTGGCCTGGACAAATCCCTGTAGAGACTGGCCTGGACAAATCCCTGTAGAGACTGGACCGGACAAATCCCTGTAGAGATTGGCCTGGACAAATCCCTGTAGAGACTGGCCTGGACAAATTCCTGTAGAGACTGGCCTGGACAGATCCCTGTAGAGACAGGCCTGGACAAATCCCTGTAGAGACAGGCCTGGACAAATCCCTGTAGAGACTGGCCTGGACAAATCCCTGTAGAGACTGTCCTGGACAGATCCCTGTAGAGACTGGCCTGGACAAATCCCTGTAGAGACTGGCCTGGACAATTCCCTGTAGAGACTGGCCTGGACAAATCCCTGTAGAGACTGGCCTGGACAAATCCCTGTAGAGACTGGCCTGGACAAATCCCTGTAGAGACTGGACCGGACAAATCCCTGCAGAGATTGGCCTGGACAGATCCCTGTAGAGACTGGCCTGGACAAATCCCTGTAGAGACTGGCCTGGACAGATCCCTGTAGAGACAGGCCTGGACAAATCCCTGTAGAGACAGGCCTGGACAAATCCCTGTAGAGACTGGCCTGGAACAATCACTGTAGAGACTGGCCTGGACAATTCCCTGTAGAGACTGGCCTGGACAAATCCCTGTAGAGACTGGCCTGGACAAATCCCTGTAGAGACGTGCCTGGATAAATCCCTGTAGAGACAGGCCTGGACAAATCCCTGTAGAGACTGGCCAGGACAAATCCCTGTAGAGACTGGCCTGGACAAATCCCTGTAGAGACAGGCCTGGACAAATCCCTGTAGAGACTGGCCAGGACAAATCCCTGTAGAGACTGGCCTGGACAAATCCCTGTAGAGACTGGACTGGACACATCCCTGTAGAGACTGGCTTGGACAGATTCCTGTAGAGACTGTCCTGGACAAATCCCTGTAGAGACTGGCCTGGACAAATCCCTGTAGAGACGTGCCTGGATAAATCCCTGTAGAGACAGGCCTGGACAAATCCCTGTAGAGACTGGCCTGGACAAATCCCTGTAGAGACTGGCCTGGACAGATCCCTGTAGAGACTGGCCTGGACAAATCCCTGTAGAGACAGGCCTGGACAAATCCCTGAAGAGACTGGACAGGTCAAATCCCTGTAGAGACTGGACTGGACAAATCCCTGTAGAGACAGGCCTGGACAAATCCCTGTAGAGACTGGCCTGGAACAATCCCTGTAGAGACTGGCCTGGACAATTCCCTGTAGAGACTGGCCTGGACAAATCCCTGTAGAGACTGGCCTGGACAAATCCCTGTAGAGACGTGCCTGGATAAATCCCTGTAGAGACAGGCCTGTACAAATCCCTGTAGAGACTGGCCAGGACAAATCCCTGTAGAGACAGGCCTGGACAAATCCCTGTAGAGACTGGCCAGGACAAATCCCTGTAGAAACTGGCCTGGACAAATCCCTGTAGAGACTGGACTGGACACATCCCTGTAGAGACTGGCTTGGACAGATTCCTGTAGAGACTGTCCTGGACAAATCCCTGTAGAGACTGGCCTGGACAAATCCCTGTAGAGACGTGCCTGGATAAATCCCTGTAGAGACAGGCCTGGACAAATCCCTGTAGAGACTGGCCTGGACAAATCCCTGTAGAGACTGGCCTGGACAAATCCCTGTAGAGACTGGCCTGGACAAATCCCTGTAGAGACTGGACCGGACAAATCCCTGTAGAGATTGGCCTGGACAGATCCCTGTAGAGACTGGCCTGGACAAATCCCTGTAGAGACTGGCCTAGACAGATCCCTGTAGAGACAGACCTGGAAAAATCCCTGTAGAGACTGGCCTGGACAAATCCCTGTAGAGACTGGCCTGGACAAATCCCTGTAGAGACTGTCCTGGACAGATGCCTGTAGAGACTGGCCTGGACAAATCCCTGTAGAGACAGGCATGGACAAATCCCTGTAGAGACTGGCCTGGAAAGATACATGTAGAGACTGGCTAGGACAAATTCCTGTAGAGACTGGCCTGGACATATCCCTGTAGAGACTGGCCTGGACAAATCCCTGTAGAGACAGGCCTGGACAAATCCCTGTAGAGACTGGCATGGACAAATCCCTGTAGAGACGTGCCTGGATAAATCCCTGTAGAGACTGGCCTGGACAAATCCCTGTAGAGACTGGACTGGACAAATACCTGTAGAGACTGGACTGGACAAATCCCTGTAGAGACTGGCTTGGACAGATTCCTGTAGAGACTGGCTTGGACAAATCCCTGTAGAGACTGGCCTGGACAATTCCCTGTAGAGACTGGCCTGGACAAATCCCTGTAGAGACTGGCCTGGACAAATCCCTGTAGACACTGGCCTGGACAAATCCCTGTAGAGACTGGCCTGGACAAATCCCTGTAGAGACTGGACCGGACAAATCCCTGCAGAGATTGGCCTGGACAGATCCCTGTAGAGACAGGCCTGGACAAATCCCTGTAGAGACAGGCCTGGACAAATCCCTGTAGAGACTGGCCTGGAACAATCCCTGTAGAGACTGGCCTGGACAATTCCCTGTAGAGACTGGCCTGGACAAATCCCTGTAGAGACTGGCCTGGACAAATCCCTGTAGAGACATGCCTGGATAAATCCCTGTAGAGACAGGCCTGGACAAATCCCTGTAGAGACTGGCCAGGACAAATCCCTGTAGAGACTGGCCTGGACAAATCCCTGTAGAGACAGGCCTGGACAAATCCCTGTAGAGACTGGCCAGGACAAATCCCTGTAGAGACTGGCCTGGACAAATCCCTGTAGAGACTGGACTGGACACATCCCTGTAGAGACTGGCTTGGACAGATTCCTGTAGAGACTGTCCTGGACAAATCCCTGTAGAGACTGGCCTGGACAAATCCCTGTAGAGACGTGCCTGGATAAATCCCTGTAGAGACAGGCCTGGACAAATCCCTGTAGAGACTGGCCTGGACAAATCCCTGTAGAGACTGGCCTGGACAAATCCCTGTAGAGACTGGCCTGGACAAATCCCTGTAGAGACTGGACCGGACAAATCCCTGTAGAGATTGGCCTGGACAGATCCCTGTAGAGACTGGCCTGGACAAATCCCTGTAGAGACTGGCCTATACAGATCCCTGTAGAGACAGACCTGGAAAAATCCCTGTAGAGACAGGCCTGGACAAATCCCTGTAGAGACTGGCCTGGACAAATCCCTGTAGAGACTGTCCTGGACAGATGCCTGTAGAGACTGGCCTGGACAAATCCCTGTAGAGACAGGCATGGACAAATCCCTGTAGAGACTGGCCTGGAAAGATACATGTAGAGACTGGCCAGGACAAATTCCTGTAGAGACTGGCCTGGACATATCCCTGTAGAGACTGGCCTGAATAAATCCCTGTAGAGACAGGCCTGGACAAATCCCTGTAGAGACTGGCATGGACAAATCCCTGTAGAGACTGGCCTGGACAAATCCCTGTAGAGACGTGCCTGGATAAATCCCTGTAGAGACTGGCCTGGACAAATCCCTGTAGAGACTGGACTGGACAAATACCTGTAGAGACTGGACTGGACAAATCCCTGTAGAGACTGGCTTGGACAGATTCCTGTAGAGACTGGCTTGGACAAATCCCTGTAGAGACTGGCCTGGACAATTCCCTGTAGAGACTGGCCTGGACAAATCCCTGTAGAGACTGGCCTGGACAAATCCCTGTAGAGACTGGCTTGGACAGATTCCTGTAGAGACTGGCTTGGACAAATCCCTGTAGAGACTGGACTGGACACATCCCTGTAGAGACTGGCTTGGACAGATTCCTGTAGAGACTGTCCTGGACAAATCTCTGTAGAGACTGGCCTGGACAAATCCCTGTAGAGACGTGCCTGGATAAATCCCTGTAGCGACAGGCCTGGACAAATCCCTGTAGAGACTGGCCTGGACAAATCCCTGTAGAGACTGGCCTGGACAAATCCCTGTAGAGACTGGCCTGGACAAATCCCTGTAGAGACTGGACCGGACAAATCCCTGTAGAGATTGGCCTGGACAGATCCCTGTAGAGACTGGCCTGGACAAATCCCTGTAGAGACTGGCCTAGACAGATCCCTGTAGAGACAGACCTGGAAAAATCCCTGTAGAGACAGGCCTGGACAAATCCCTGTAGAGACTGGCCTGGACAAATCCCTGTAGAGACTGTCCTGGACAGATGCCTGTAGAGACTGGCCTGGACAAATCCCTGTAGAGACAGGCATGGACAAATCCCTGTAGAGACTGGCCTGGAAAGATACATGTAGAGACTGGCCAGGACATATCCCTGTAGAGACGTGCCTGGATAAATCCCTGTAGAGACTGGCCTGGACAAATCCCTGTAGAGACTGGACTGGACAAATCCCTGTAGAGACTGGCCTGGACAGATTCCTGTAGAGACTGGCTTGGACAAATCCCTGTAGAGACTGGCCTGGACAGATCCCTGTAGAGACTGGCCTGGACAAATCCCTGTAGAGACAGGCCTGGACAAATCCCTGTAGAGACTGGCCTGGACAAATCCCTGTAGAGACTGGTATGGACATATCCCTGTAGAGACTGGCCTGAATAAATCCCTGTAGAGACTTGCCTGGACAAATCCCTGTAGAGACTGGACTGGACAAATCCCTGTAGAGATTGGCCTGGACAGATCCCTGTAGAGACTGGCCTGGACAAATCCCTGTAGAGACTGGCCTGGACAGATTCCTGTAGAGACAGGCCTGGACAAATCCCTGTAGAGACAGGCCTGGACAAATCCCTGTAGAGACTGGCCTGGACAAATCCCTGTAGAGACTGTCCTGGACAGATGCCTGTAGAGACTGCCTGGACAAATCCCTGTAGAGACAGGCCTGGACAAATCCATGTAGAGACTGGCCTGGACAGATACATGTAGAGACTGGCCAGGACAAATTCCTGTAGAGACTGGCCTGGACATATCCCTGTAGAGACTGGCCTGAATAAATCCCTGTAGAGACAGGCCTGGACAAATCCCTGTAGAGACTGGCCTGGACAAATCCCTGTAGAGACTGGCCTGGACAAATCCCTGTAGAGACGTGCCTGGATAAATCCCTGTAGACTGGCCTGGACAAATCCCTGTAGAGACTGGACTGGACAAATCCCTGTAGAGACTGGCTTGGACAGATTCCTGTAGAGACTGGCTTGGAAAAATCCCTGTAGAGACTGGCCTGGACAGATCCCTGTAGAGACTGGCCTGGACAAATCTCTGTAGAGACTGGCCTGGACAAATCCCTGTAGAGACTGGCCTGGACAAATCCCTGTAGAGACTGGCTTGGACAGATTCCTGTAGAGACTGGCCTGGAAAAATCCCTGTAGAGACTGGCCTGGACAGATCCCTGTAGAGACTGGCCTGGACAAATCCCTGTAGAGACAGGCCTGGACAAATCCCTGTAGAGACTGGCCTGGACAAATCCCTGTAGAGACAGGCCTGGACAAATCCCTGTAGAGACTGGCCAGGTCAAATCCCTGTAGAGACAGGCCTGGACAAATCCCTGTAGAGACTGGCCTGGACAAATCCCTGTAGAGACAGGCCTGGACAGATCCCTGTAGAGACTGGCCTGGACAAATACCTGTAGAGACAGGCCTGGACAAATCCCTGTAGAGACTGGCCTGGACAGATCCCTGTAGAGACTGGCCTGGACAAATCCCTGTAGAGACTGGCCCTTGACAGATCCCTGTAGAGACTGGCCTGGACAAATCCCTGTAGAGACTGGCCTGGACAAATCCCTGTAGAGACTGGCATGGACAAATCCCTGTAGAGACTGGACCGGACAAATCCCTGTAGAGATTGGCCTGGACAAATCCCTGTAGAGACTGGCCTGGACAAATTCCTGTAGAGACTGGCCTGGACAGATCCCTGTAGAGACAGGCCTGGACAAATCTCTGTAGAGACTGGCCTGGACAAATCCCTGTAGAGACTGGCCTGGACAAATCCCTGTAGAGACAGGCCTGGACAAATCCCTGAAGAGACTGGACAGGTCAAATCCCTGTAGAGACTGGACTGGACAAATCCCTGTAGAGACTGGCTTGGACAGATTCCTGTAGAGACTGGCCTGGAAAAATCCCTGTAGAGACTGGCCTGGACAGATCCCTGTAGAGACTGGCCTGGACAAATCCCTGTAGAGACAGGCCTGGACAAATCCCTGTAGAGACTGGCCTGGACAAATCCCTGTAGAGACAGGCCTGGACAAATCCCTGTAGAGACTGGCCAGGTCAAATCCCTGTAGAGACAGGCCTGGACAAATCCCTGTAGAGACTGGCCCTTGACAGATCCCTGTAGAGACTGGCCTGGACAGATCCCTGTAGAGAAAGGCCTGGACAAATCCCTGTAGAGACTGGCCTGGACAGATCCCTGTAGATACTGGCATGGACAAATTCATGTAGAGACTGGCCTGGATAAATCCCTGTAGAGACAGGCCTGGACAAATCCCTGTAGAGACTGGCCTGGACAAATCCCTGTAGAGACTGGCCTGGACAAATCCCTGTAGCGACGTGCCGGGATAAATCCCTGTAGAGAAAGGCCTGGACAAATCCCTGTAGAGACTGGCCTGGACAAATCCCTGTAGAGACTGGCATGGACAAATCCCTGTAGAGACTGGACCGGACAAATCCCTGTAGAGATTGGCCTGGACAAATCCCTGTAGAGACTGGCCTGGACAAATTCCTGTAGAGACTGGCCTGGACAGATTCCTGTAGAGACAGGCCTGGACAAATCCCTGTAGAGACAGGCCTGGACAAATCCCTGTAGAGACTGGCCTGGACAAATCCCTGTAGAGACTGTCCTGGACAGATCCCTGTAGAGACTGGCCTGGACAAATCCCTGTAGAGACTGGCCTGGACAAATCCCTGTAGAGACTGGCCTGGACAAATCCCTGTAGAGACTGGACCGGACAAATCCCTGTAGAGACTGGCCTGGACAAATCCCTGTAGAGAGGTGCCTGGATAAATCCCTGTAGAGACAGGCCTGGACAAATCCCTGTAGAGACTGGCCTGGACAGATCCCTGTAGAGACAGGCCTGGACAAATCCCTGTAGAGACAGGCCTGGACAAATCCCTGTAGAGACTTGCCTGGACAAATCCCTGTAGAGACTGGCCTGGACAGATACATGTAGAGACTGGCCAGGACAAATTCCTGTAGAGACTGGCCTGGACATATCCCTGTAGAGACTGGCCTGAATAAATCCCTGTAGAGACAGGCCTGGACAAATCCCTGTAGAGACTGGCCTGGACAAATCCCTGTAGAGACTGGCCTGGACAAATCCCTGTAGAGACATGCCTGGATAAATCCCTGTAGAGACTGATCTGGACAAATCCCTGTAGAGACTGGACTGGACAAATCCCTGTAGAGACTGGCTTGGACAGATTCCTGTAGAGACTGGCTTGGAAAAATCCCTGTAGAGACTGGCCTGGACAGATCCCTGTAGAGACTGGCCTGGACAAATCTCTGTAGAGACTGGCCTGGACAAATCCCTGTAGAGACTGGCCTGGACAAATCCCTGTAGAGACAGGCCTGGACAAATCCCTGAAGAGACTGGACAGGTCAAATCCCTGTAGAGACTGGACTGGACAAATCCCTGTAGAGACTGGCTTGGACAGATTCCTGTAGAGACTGGCCTGGAAAAATCCCTGTAGAGACTGGCCTGGACAGATCCCTGTAGAGACTGGCCTGGACAAATCCCTGTAGAGACAGGCCTGGACAAATCCCTGTAGAGACTGGCCTGGACAAATCCCTGTAGAGACAGGCCTGGACAAATCCCTGTAGAGACTGGCCAGGTCAAATCCCTGTAGAGACAGGCCTGGACAAATCCCTGTAGAGACTGGCCTGGACAAATCCCTGTAGAGACAGGCCTGGACAGATCCCTGTAGAGACTGGCCTGGACAAATACCTGTAGAGACAGGCCTGGACAAATCCCTGTAGAGACTGGCCTGGACAGATCCCTGTAGAGACTGGCCTGGACAAATCCCTGTAGAGACTGGCCCTTGACAGATCCCTGTAGAGACTGGCCTGGACAGATCCCTGTAGAGAAAGGCCTGGACAAATCCCTGTAGAGACTGGCCTGGACAGATCCCTGTAGATACTGGCATGGACAAATTCATGTAGAGACTGGCCTGGATAAATCCCTGTAGAGACAGGCCTGGACAAATCCCTGTAGAGACTGGCCTGGACAAATCCCTGTAGAGACTGGCCTGGACAAATCCCTGTAGAGACGTGCCGGGATAAATCCCTGTAGAGAAAGGCCTGGACAAATCCCTGTAGAGACTGGCCTGGACAGATCCCTGTAGAGACAGGCCTGGACAAATCCCTGTAGAGACTGGCCTGGACAAATCCCTGTAGAGACTGGACCGGACAAATCCCTGTAGAGACTGGCCTGGACAAATCCCTGTAGAGAGGTGCCTGGATAAATCCCTGTAGAGACAGGCCTGGACAAATCCCTGTAGAGACTGGCCTGGACAGATCCCTGTAGAGACAGGCCTGGACAAATCCCTGTAGAGACAGGCCTGGACAAATCCCTGTAGAGACTGGCCTGGACAAATCCCTGTAGAGACTGGCCTGGACAGATACATGTAGAGACTGGCCAGGACAAATTCCTGTAGAGACTGGCCTGGACATATCCCTGTAGAGACTGGCCTGAATAAATCCCTGTAGAGACTGGCCTGGACAAATCCCTGTAGAGACTGGCCTGGACAAATCCCTGTAGAGACTGGCCTGGACAAATCCCTGTAGAGACATGCCTGGATAAATCCCTGTAGAGACTGGCCTGGACAAATCCCTGTAGAGACTGGACTGGACAAATCCCTGTAGAGACTGGCTTGGACAGATTCCTGTAGAGACTGGCTTGGAAAAATCCCTGTAGAGACTGGCCTGGACAGATCCCTGTAGAGACTGGCCTGGACAAATCTCTGTAGAGACTGGCCTGGACAAATCCCTTTAGAGACTGGCCTGGACAAATCCCTGTAGAGACAGGCCTGGACAAATCCCTGAAGAGACTGGACAGGTCAAATCCCTGTAGAGACTGGACTGGACAAATCCCTGTAGAGACTGGCTTGGACAGATTCCTGTAGAGACTGGCCTGGAAAAATCCCTGTAGAGACTGGCCTGGACAGATCCCTGTAGAGACTGGCCTGGACAAATCCCCGTAGAGACAGGCCTGGACAAATCCCTGTAGAGACTGGCCTGGACAAATCCCTGTAGAGACAGGCCTGGACAAATCCCTGTAGAGACTGGCCAGGTCAAATCCCTGTAGAGACAGGCCTGGACAAATCCCTGTAGAGACTGGCCTGGACAAATCCCTGTAGAGACAGGCCTGGACAGATCCCTGTAGAGACTGGCCTGGACAAATACCTGTAGAGACAGGCCTGGACAAATCCCTGTAGAGACTGGCCTGGACAGATCCCTGTAGAGACTGGCCTGGACAAATCCCTGTAGAGACTGGCCCTTGACAGATCCCTGTAGAGACTGGCCTGGACAGATCCCTGTAGAGAAAGGCCTGGACAAATCCCTGTAGAGACTGGCCTGGACAGATCCCTGTAGATACTGGCATGGACAAATTCATGTAGAGACTGGCCTGGATAAATCCCTGTAGAGACAGGCCTGGACAAATCCCTGTAGAGACTGGCCTGGACAAATCCCTGTAGAGACTGGCCTGGACAAATCCCTGTAGAGACGTGCCGGGATAAATCCCTGTAGAGAAAGGCCTGGACAAATCCCTGTAGAGACTGGCCTGGACAAATCCCTGTAGAGACTGGCCTGGACAAATCCCTGTAGAGACTGGACCGGACAAATCCCTGTAGAGATTGGCCTGGACAAATCCCTGTAGAGACTGGCCTGGACAAATTCCTGTAGAGACTGGCCTGGACAGATCCCTGTAGAGACAGGCCTGGACAAATCCCTGTAGAGACAGGCCTGGACAAATCCCTGTAGAGACTGGCCTGGACAAATCCCTGTAGAGACTGTCCTGGACAGATCCCTGTAGAGACTGGCCTGGACAAATCCCTGTAGAGACTGGCCTGGACAATTCCCTGTAGAGACTGGCCTGGACAAATCCCTGTAGAGACTGGCCTGGACAAATCCCTGTAGAGACTGGCCTGGACAAATCCCTGTAGAGACTGGACCGGACAAATCCCTGCAGAGATTGGCCTGGACAGATCCCTGTAGAGACTGGCCTGGACAAATCCCTGTAGAGACTGGCCTGGACAGATCCCTGTAGAGACAGGCCTGGACAAATCCCTGTAGAGACAGGCCTGGACAAATCCCTGTAGAGACTGGCCTGGAACAATCACTGTAGAGACTGGCCTGGACAATTCCCTGTAGAGACTGGCCTGGACAAATCCCTGTAGAGACTGGCCTGGACAAATCCCTGTAGAGACGTGCCTGGATAAATCCCTGTAGAGACAGGCCTGGACAAATCCCTGTAGAGACTGGCCAGGACAAATCCCTGTAGAGACTGGCCTGGACAAATCCCTGTAGAGACAGGCCTGGACAAATCCCTGTAGAGACTGGCCAGGACAAATCCCTGTAGAGACTGGCCTGGACAAATCCCTGTAGAGACTGGACTGGACACATCCCTGTAGAGACTGGCTTGGACAGATTCCTGTAGAGACTGTCCTGGACAAATCCCTGTAGAGACTGGCCTGGACAAATCCCTGTAGAGACGTGCCTGGATAAATCCCTGTAGAGACAGGCCTGGACAAATCCCTGTAGAGACTGGCCTGGACAAATCCCTGTAGAGACTGGCCTGGACAGATCCCTGTAGAGACTGGCCTGGACAAATCCCTGTAGAGACAGGCCTGGACAAATCCCTGAAGAGACTGGACAGGTCAAATCCCTGTAGAGACTGGACTGGACAAATCCCTGTAGAGACAGGCCTGGACAAATCCCTGTAGAGACTGGCCTGGAACAATCCCTGTAGAGACTGGCCTGGACAATTCCCTGTAGAGACTGGCCTGGACAAATCCCTGTAGAGACTGGCCTGGACAAATCCCTGTAGAGACGTGCCTGGATAAATCCCTGTAGAGACAGGCCTGTACAAATCCCTGTAGAGACTGGCCAGGACAAATCCCTGTAGAGACAGGCCTGGACAAATCCCTGTAGAGACTGGCCAGGACAAATCCCTGTAGAAACTGGCCTGGACAAATCCCTGTAGAGACTGGACTGGACACATCCCTGTAGAGACTGGCTTGGACAGATTCCTGTAGAGACTGTCCTGGACAAATCCCTGTAGAGACTGGCCTGGACAAATCCCTGTAGAGACGTGCCTGGATAAATCCCTGTAGAGACAGGCCTGGACAAATCCCTGTAGAGACTGGCCTGGACAAATCCCTGTAGAGACTGGCCTGGACAAATCCCTGTAGAGACTGGCCTGGACAAATCCCTGTAGAGACTGGACCGGACAAATCCCTGTAGAGATTGGCCTGGACAGATCCCTGTAGAGACTGGCCTGGACAAATCCCTGTAGAGACTGGCCTAGACAGATCCCTGTAGAGACAGACCTGGAAAAATCCCTGTAGAGACTGGCCTGGACAAATCCCTGTAGAGACTGGCCTGGACAAATCCCTGTAGAGACTGTCCTGGACAGATGCCTGTAGAGACTGGCCTGGACAAATCCCTGTAGAGACAGGCATGGACAAATCCCTGTAGAGACTGGCCTGGAAAGATACATGTAGAGACTGGCTAGGACAAATTCCTGTAGAGACTGGCCTGGACATATCCCTGTAGAGACTGGCCTGGACAAATCCCTGTAGAGACAGGCCTGGACAAATCCCTGTAGAGACTGGCATGGACAAATCCCTGTAGAGACGTGCCTGGATAAATCCCTGTAGAGACTGGCCTGGACAAATCCCTGTAGAGACTGGACTGGACAAATACCTGTAGAGACTGGACTGGACAAATCCCTGTAGAGACTGGCTTGGACAGATTCCTGTAGAGACTGGCTTGGACAAATCCCTGTAGAGACTGGCCTGGACAATTCCCTGTAGAGACTGGCCTGGACAAATCCCTGTAGAGACTGGCCTGGACAAATCCCTGTAGACACTGGCCTGGACAAATCCCTGTAGAGACTGGCCTGGACAAATCCCTGTAGAGACTGGACCGGACAAATCCCTGCAGAGATTGGCCTGGACAGATCCCTGTAGAGACAGGCCTGGACAAATCCCTGTAGAGACAGGCCTGGACAAATCCCTGTAGAGACTGGCCTGGAACAATCCCTGTAGAGACTGGCCTGGACAATTCCCTGTAGAGACTGGCCTGGACAAATCCCTGTAGAGACTGGCCTGGACAAATCCCTGTAGAGACATGCCTGGATAAATCCCTGTAGAGACAGGCCTGGACAAATCCCTGTAGAGACTGGCCAGGACAAATCCCTGTAGAGACTGGCCTGGACAAATCCCTGTAGAGACAGGCCTGGACAAATCCCTGTAGAGACTGGCCAGGACAAATCCCTGTAGAGACTGGCCTGGACAAATCCCTGTAGAGACTGGACTGGACACATCCCTGTAGAGACTGGCTTGGACAGATTCCTGTAGAGACTGTCCTGGACAAATCCCTGTAGAGACTGGCCTGGACAAATCCCTGTAGAGACGTGCCTGGATAAATCCCTGTAGAGACAGGCCTGGACAAATCCCTGTAGAGACTGGCCTGGACAAATCCCTGTAGAGACTGGCCTGGACAAATCCCTGTAGAGACTGGCCTGGACAAATCCCTGTAGAGACTGGACCGGACAAATCCCTGTAGAGATTGGCCTGGACAGATCCCTGTAGAGACTGGCCTGGACAAATCCCTGTAGAGACTGGCCTATACAGATCCCTGTAGAGACAGACCTGGAAAAATCCCTGTAGAGACAGGCCTGGACAAATCCCTGTAGAGGCTGGCCTGGACAAATCCCTGTAGAGACTGTCCTGGACAGATGCCTGTAGAGACTGGCCTGGACAAATCCCTGTAGAGACAGGCATGGACAAATCCCTGTAGAGACTGGCCTGGAAAGATACATGTAGAGACTGGCCAGGACAAATTCCTGTAGAGACTGGCCTGGACATATCCCTGTAGAGACTGGCCTGAATAAATCCCTGTAGAGACAGGCCTGGACAAATCCCTGTAGAGACTGGCATGGACAAATCCCTGTAGAGACTGGCCTGGACAAATCCCTGTAGAGACGTGCCTGGATAAATCCCTGTAGAGACTGGCCTGGACAAATCCCTGTAGAGACTGGACTGGACAAATACCTGTAGAGACTGGACTGGACAAATCCCTGTAGAGACTGGCTTGGACAGATTCCTGTAGAGACTGGCTTGGACAAATCCCTGTAGAGACTGGCCTGGACAATTCCCTGTAGAGACTGGCCTGGACAAATCCCTGTAGAGACTGGCCTGGACAAATCCCTGTAGAGACTGGCTTGGACAGATTCCTGTAGAGACTGGCTTGGACAAATCCCTGTAGAGACTGGACTGGACACATCCCTGTAGAGACTGGCTTGGACAGATTCCTGTAGAGACTGTCCTGGACAAATCTCTGTAGAGACTGGCCTGGACAAATCCCTGTAGAGACGTGCCTGGATAAATCCCTGTAGCGACAGGCCTGGACAAATCCCTGTAGAGACTGGCCTGGACAAATCCCTGTAGAGACTGGCCTGGACAAATCCCTGTAGAGACTGGCCTGGACAAATCCCTGTAGAGACTGGACCGGACAAATCCCTGTAGAGATTGGCCTGGACAGATCCCTGTAGAGACTGGCCTGGACAAATCCCTGTAGAGACTGGCCTAGACAGATCCCTGTAGAGACAGACCTGGAAAAATCCCTGTAGAGACAGGCCTGGACAAATCCCTGTAGAGACTGGCCTGGACAAATCCCTGTAGAGACTGTCCTGGACAGATGCCTGTAGAGACTGGCCTGGACAAATCCCTGTAGAGACAGGCATGGACAAATCCCTGTAGAGACTGGCCTGGAAAGATACATGTAGAGACTGGCCAGGACATATCCCTGTAGAGACGTGCCTGGATAAATCCCTGTAGAGACTGGCCTGGACAAATCCCTGTAGAGACTGGACTGGACAAATCCCTGTAGAGACTGGCCTGGACAGATTCCTGTAGAGACTGGCTTGGACAAATCCCTGTAGAGACTGGCCTGGACAGATCCCTGTAGAGACTGGCCTGGACAAATCCCTGTAGAGACAGGCCTGGACAAATCCCTGTAGAGACTGGCCTGGACAAATCCCTGTAGAGACTGGTATGGACATATCCCTGTAGAGACTGGCCTGAATAAATCCCTGTAGAGACAGGCCTGGACAAATCCCTGTAGAGACTGGCCTGGACAAATCCCTGTAGAGACAGAACTGGACAGATCCCTGTAGAGACTGGCCTGGACAAATACCTGTAGAGACAGGCCTGGACAAATCCCTGTAGAGACTGGCCTGGACAGATCCCTGTAGAGACTGGTCTGGACAAATCCCTGTAGAGACTGGCCTGGACAGATCCCTGTAGAGACTGGCCTGGACAAATCCCTGTAGAGACTGGCCTGGACAAATCCCTGTAGAGACTGTCCTGGACAGATGCCTGTAGAGACTGGCCTGGACAAATCCCTGTAGAGACAGGCATGGACAAATCCCTGTAGAGACTGGCCTGGAAAGATACATGTAGAGACTGGCCAGGACATATCCCTGTAGAGACGTGCCTGGATAAATCCCTGTAGAGACTGGCCTGGACAAATCCCTGTAGAGACTGGACTGGACAAATCCCTGTAGAGACTGGCCTGGACAGATTCCTGTAGAGACTGGCTTGGACAAATCCCTGTAGAGACTGGCCTGGACAGATCCCTGTAGAGACTGGCCTGGACAAATCCCTGTAGAGACAGGCCTGGACAAATCCCTGTAGAGACTGGCCTGGACAAATCCCTGTAGAGACTGGTATGGACATATCCCTGTAGAGACTGGCCTGAATAAATCCCTGTAGAGACAGGCCTGGACAAATCCCTGTAGAGACTGGCCTGGACAAATCCCTGTAGAGACAGAACTGGACAGATCCCTGTAGAGACTGGCCTGGACAAATACCTGTAGAGACAGGCCTGGACAAATCCCTGTAGAGACTGGCCTGGACAGATCCCTGTAGAGACTGGTCTGGACAAATCCCTGTAGAGACTGGCCTGGACAGATCCCTGTAGAGACTGGCCTGGACAGATCCCTGTAGAGAAAGACCTGGACAAATCCCTGTAGAGACTGGCCTGGACAAATCCCTGTAGAGACAGGCCTGGACAAATCCCTGAAGAGACTGGACAGGTCAAATCCCTGTAGAGACTGGACTGGACAAATCCCTGTAGAGACTGGCTTGGACAGATTCCTGTAGAGACTGGCCTGGAAAAATCCCTGTAGAGACTGGCCTGGACAGATCCCTGTAGAGACTGGCCTGGACAAATCCCTGTAGAGACAGGCCTGGACAAATCCCTGTAGAGACTGGCCTGGACAAATCCCTGTAGAGACAGGCCTGGACAAATCCCTGTAGAGACTGGCCAGGTCAAATCCCTGTAGAGACAGGCCTGGACAAATCCCTGTAGAGACTGGCCTGGACAGATCCCTGTAGAGACTGGCCTGGACAAATACCTGTAGAGACAGGCCTTGACAAATCCCTGTAGAGACTGGCCTGGACAGATCCCTGTAGAGACTGGCCTGGACAAATCCCTGTAGAGACTGGCCCTTGACAGATCCCTGTAGAGACTGGCCTGGACAGATCCCTGTAGAGAAAGGCCTGGACAAATCCCTGTAGAGACTGGCCTGGACAGATCCCTGTAGATACTGGCATGGACAAATTCATGTAGAGACTGGCCTGGATAAATCCCTGTAGAGACAGGCCTGGACAAATCCCTGTAGAGACTGGCCTGGACAAATCCCTGTAGAGACTGGCCTGGACAAATCCCTGTAGAGACGTGCCGGGATAAATCCCTGTAGAGAAAGGCCTGGACAAATCCCTGTAGAGACTGGCCTGGAGAAATCCCTGTAGAGACTGGCCTGGACAAATCCCTGTAGAGACTGGACCGGACAAATCCCTGCAGAGATTGGCCTGGACAGATCCCTGTAGAGACAGGCCTGGACAAATCCCCGTAGAGACTGGCCTGGACAAATCCCTGTAGAGACTGTCCTGGACAGATCCCTGTAGAGACTGGCCTGGACAAATCCCTGTAGAGACTGGCCTGGACAAATCCCTGTAGAGACTGGCCTGGACAAATCCCTGTAGAGACTGGACCGGACAAATCCCTGTAGAGACTGGCCTGGACAAATCCCTGTAGAGAGGTGCCTGGATAAATCCCTGTAGAGACAGGCCTGGACAAATCCCTGTAGAGACTGGCCTGGACAGATCCCTGTAGAGACAGGCCTGGACAAATCCCTGTAGAGACAGGCCTGGACAAATCCCTGTAGAGACTGGCCTGGACAAATCCCTGTAGAGACTGTCCTGGACAGATGCCTGTAGAGACTGCCTGGACAAATCCCTGTAGAGACAGGCCTGGACAAATCCATGTAGAGACTGGCCTGGACAGATACATGTAGAGACTGGCCAGGACAAATTCCTGTAGAGACTGGCCTGGACATATCCCTGTAGAGACTGGCCTGAATAAATCCCTGTAGAGACAGGCCTGGACAAATCCCTGTAGAGACTGGCCTGGACAAATCCCTGTAGAGACTGGCCTGGACAAATCCCCGTAGAGACGTGCCTGGATAAATCCCTGTAGATACTGGCCTGGACAAATCCCTGTAGAGACTGGACTGGACAAATCCATGTAGAGACTGGCTTGGACAGATTCCTGTAGAGACTGGCTTGGAAAAATCCCTGTAGAGACTGGCCTGGACAGATCCCTGTAGAGACTGGCCTGGACAAATCTCTGTAGAGACTGGCCTGGACAAATCCCTGTAGAGACTGGCCTGGACAAATCCCTGTAGAGACAGGCCTGGACAAATCCCTGAAGAGACTGGACAGGTCAAATCCCTGTAGAGACTGGACTGGACAAATCCCTGTAGAGACTGGCTTGGACAGATTCCTGTAGAGACTGGCCTGGAAAAATCCCTGTAGAGACTGGCCTGGACAGATCCCTGTAGAGACTGGCCTGGACAAATCCCTGTAGAGACAGGCCTGGACAAATCCCTGTAGAGACTGGCCTGGACAAATCCCTGTAGAGACAGGCCTGGACAAATCCCTGTAGAGACTGGCCAGGTCAAATCCCTGTAGAGACAGGCCTGGACAAATCCCTGTAGAGACTGGCCTGGACAAATCCCTGTAGAGACAGGCCTGGACAGATCCCTGTAGAGACTGGCCTGGACAAATACCTGTAGAGACAGGCCTGGACAAATCCCTGTAGAGACTGGCCTGGACAGATCCCTGTAGAGACTGGCCTGGACAAATCCCTGTAGAGACTGGCCCTTGACAGATCCCTGTAGAGACTGGCCTGGACAGATCCCTGTAGAGAAAGGCCTGGACAAATCCCTGTAGAGACTGGCCTGGACAGATCCCTGTAGATACTGGCATGGACAAATTCATGTAGAGACTGGCCTGGATAAATCCCTGTAGAGACTGGCCTGGAAAAATCCCTGTAGAGACTGGCCTGGACAGATCCCTGTAGAGACTGGCCTGGACAAATCCCTGTAGAGACAGGCCTGGACAAATCCCTGTAGAGACTGGCCTGGACAAATCCCTGTAGAGACAGGCCTGGACAAATCCCTGTAGAGACTGGCCAGGTCAAATCCCTGTAGAGACAGGCCTGGACAAATCCCTGTAGAGACTGGCCTGGACAGATCCCTGTAGAGACTGGCCTGGACAAATACCTGTAGAGACAGGCCTGGACAAATCCCTGTAGAGACTGGCCTGGACAGATCCCTGTAGAGACTGGCCTGGACAAATCCCTGTAGAGACTGGCCCTTGACAGATCCCTGTAGAGACTGGCCTGGACAGATCCCTGTAGAGAAAGGCCTGGACAAATCCCTGTAGAGACTGGCCTGGACAGATCCCTGTAGATACTGGCATGGACAAATTCATGTAGAGACTGGCCTGGATAAATCCCTGTAGAGACAGGCCTGGACAAATCCCTGTAGAGACTGGCCTGGACAAATCCCTGTAGAGACTGGCCTGGACAAATCCCTGTAGAGACGTGCCGGGATAAATCCCTGTAGAGAAAGGCCTGGACAAATCCCTGTAGAGACTGGCCTGGACAAATCCCTGTAGAGACTGGCCTGGACAAATCCCTGTAGAGACTGGACCGGACAAATCCCTGCAGAGATTGGCCTGGACAGATCCCTGTAGAGACAGGCCTGGACAAATCCCTGTAGAGACTGGCCTGGACAAATCCCTGTAGAGACTGTCCTGGACAGATCCCTGTAGAGACTGGCCAGGACAAATCCCTGTAGAGACTGGCCTGGACAAATCCCTGTAGAGACTGGCCTGGACAAATCCCTGTAGAGACTGGACCGGACAAATCCCTGTAGAGACTGGCCTGGACAAATCCCTGTAGAGAGGTGCCTGGATAAATCCCTGTAGAGACAGGCCTGGACAAATCCCTGTAGAGACTGGCCTGGACAGATCCCTGTAGAGACAGGCCTGGACAAATCCCTGTAGAGACAGGCCTGGACAAATCCCTGTAGAGACTGGCCTGGACAAATCCCTGTAGAGACTGTCCTGGACAGATGCCTGTAGAGACTGCCTGGACAAATCCCTGTAGAGACAGGCCTGGACAAATCCATGTAGAGACTGGCCTGGACAGATACATGTAGAGACTGGCCAGGACAAATTCCTGTAGAGACTGGCCTGGACATATCCCTGTAGAGACTGGCCTGAATAAATCCCTGTAGAGACAGGCCTGGACAAATCCCTGTAGAGACTGGCCTGGACAAATCCCTGTAGAGACTGGCCTGGACAAATCCCTGTAGAGACGTGCCTGGATAAATCCCTGTAGATACTGGCCTGGACAAATCCCTGTAGAGACTGGACTGGACAAATCCATGTAGAGACTGGCTTGGACAGATTCCTGTAGAGACTGGCTTGGAAAAATCCCTGTAGAGACTGGCCTGGACAGATCCCTGTAGAGACTGGCCTGGACAAATCTCTGTAGAGACTGGCCTGGACAAATCCCTGTAGAGACTGGCCTGGACAAATCCCTGTAGAGACAGGCCTGGACAAATCCCTGAAGAGACTGGACAGGTCAAATCCCTGTAGAGACTGGACTGGACAAATCCCTGTAGAGACTGGCTTGGACAGATTCCTGTAGAGACTGGCCTGGAAAAATCCCTGTAGAGACTGGCCTGGACAGATCCCTGTAGAGACTGGCCTGGACAAATCCCTGTAGAGACTGGCCCTTGACAGATCCCTGTAGAGACTGGCCTGGACAGATCCCTGTAGAGAAAGGCCTGGACAAATCCCTGTAGAGACTGGCCTGGACAGATCCCTGTAGATACTGGCATGGACAAATTCATGTAGAGACTGGCCTGGATAAATCCCTGTAGAGACAGGCCTGGACAAATCCCTGTAGAGACTGGCCTGGACAAATCCCTGTAGAGACTGGCCTGGACAAATCCCTGTAGAGACGTGCCGGGATAAATCCCTGTAGAGAAAGGCCTGGACAAATCCCTGTAGAGACTGGCCTGGACAAATCCCTGTAGAGACTGGCCTGGACAAATCCCTGTAGAGACTGGACCGGACAAATCCCTGCAGAGATTGGCCTGGACAGATCCCTGTAGAGACAGGCCTGGACAAATCCCTGTAGAGACTGGCCTGGACAAATCCCTGTAGAGACTGTCCTGGACAGATCCCTGTAGAGACTGGCCAGGACAAATCCCTGTAGAGACTGGCCTGGACAAATCCCTGTAGAGACTGGCCTGGACAAATCCCTGTAGAGACTGGACCGGACAAATCCCTGTAGAGACTGGCCTGGACAAATCCCTGTAGAGAGGTGCCTGGATAAATCCCTGTAGAGACAGGCCTGGACAAATCCCTGTAGAGACTGGCCTGGACAGATCCCTGTAGAGACAGGCCTGGACAAATCCCTGTAGAGACAGGCCTGGACAAATCCCTGTAGAGACTGGCCTGGACAAATCCCTGTAGAGACTGTCCTGGACAGATGCCTGTAGAGACTGCCTGGACAAATCCCTGTAGAGACAGGCCTGGACAAATCCATGTAGAGACTGGCCTGGACAGATACATGTAGAGACTGGCCAGGACAAATTCCTGTAGAGACTGGCCTGGACATATCCCTGTAGAGACTGGCCTGAATAAATCCCTGTAGAGACAGGCCTGGACAAATCCCTGTAGAGACTGGCCTGGACAAATCCCTGTAGAGACTGGCCTGGACAAATCCCTGTAGAGACGTGCCTGGATAAATCCCTGTAGATACTGGCCTGGACAAATCCCTGTAGAGACTGGACTGGACAAATCCATGTAGAGACTGGCTTGGACAGATTCCTGTAGAGACTGGCTTGGAAAAATCCCTGTAGAGACTGGCCTGGACAGATCCCTGTAGAGACTGGCCTGGACAAATCTCTGTAGAGACTGGCCTGGACAAATCCCTGTAGAGACTGGCCTGGACAAATCCCTGTAGAGACAGGCCTGGACAAATCCCTGAAGAGACTGGACAGGTCAAATCCCTGTAGAGACTGGACTGGACAAATCCCTGTAGAGACTGGCTTGGACAGATTCCTGTAGAGACTGGCCTGGAAAAATCCCTGTAGAGACTGGCCTGGACAGATCCCTGTAGAGACTGGCCTGGACAAATCCCTGTAGAGACAGGCCTGGACAAATCCCTGTAGAGACTGGCCTGGACAAATCCCTGTAGAGACAGGCCTGGACAAATCCCTGTAGAGACTGGCCAGGTCAAATCCCTGTAGAGACAGGCCTGGACAAATCCCTGTAGAGACTGGCCTGGACAAATCCCTGTAGAGACTGGACCGGACAAATCCCTGCAGAGATTGGCCTGGACAAATCCCTGTAGAGACTGGCCTGGACAAATCCCTGTAGAGACTGGCCTGGACAGATCCCTGTAGAGACAGGCCTGGACAAATCCCTGTAGAGACAGGCCTGGACAAATCCCTGTAGAGACTGGCCTGGACAAATCCCTGTAGAGACGTGCCTGGATAAATCCCTGTAGAGACAGGCGTGGACAAATCCCTGTAGAGACTGGCCAGGACAAATCCCTGTAGAGACTGGCCTGGACAAATCCCTGTAGAGACAGGCCTGGACAAATCCCTGTAGAGACTGGCCAGGACAAATCCCTGTAGAGACTGGCCTGGACAAATCCCTGTAGAGACTGGACTGGACACATCCCTGTAGAGACTGGCTTGGACAGATTCCTGTAGAGACTGTCCTGGACAAATCCCTGTAGAGACTGGCCTGGACAAATCCCTGTAGAGACGTGCCTGGATAAATCCCTGTAGAGACAGGCCTGGACAAATCCCTGTAGAGACTGGCCTGGACAAATCCCTGTAGAGACTGGCCTGGACAAATCCCTGTAGAGACTGGCCTGGACATATCCCTGTAGAGACTGGACCGGACAAATCCCTGTAGAGATTGGCCTGGACAGATCCCTGTAGAGACTGGCCTGGACAAATCCCTGTAGAGACTGGCCTAGACAGATCCCTGTAGAGACAGACCTGGAAAAATCCCTGTAGAGACAGGCCTGGACAAATCCCTGTAGAGACTGGCCTGGACAAATCCCTGTAGAGACTGTCCTGGACAGATGCCTGTAGAGACTGGCCTGGACAAATCCCTGTAGAGACAGGCATGGACAAATCCCTGTAGAGACTGGCCTGGAAAGATACATGTAGAGACTGGCCAGGACAAATTCCTGTAGAGACTGGCCTGGACATATCCCTGTAGAGACAGGCCTGAATAAATCCCTGTAGAGACAGGCCTGGACAAATCCCTGTAGAGACTGGCATGGACAAATCCCTGTAGAGACTGGCCTGGACAAATCCCTGTAGAGACGTGCCTGGATAAATCCCTGTAGAGACTGGCCTGGACAAATCCCTGTAGAGACTGGACTGGACAAATACCTGTAGAGACTGGACTGGACAAATCCCTGTAGAGGCTGGCTTGGACAGATTCCTGTAGAGACTGGCTTGGACAAATCCCTGTAGAGACTGGCCTGGACAATTCCCTGTAGAGACTGGCCTGGACAAATCCCTGTAGAGACTGGACCGGACAAATCCCTGTAGAGATTGGCCTGGACAAATCCCTGTAGAGACTGGCCTGGACAAATTCCTGTAGAGACTGGCCTGGACAGATCCCTGTAGAGACAGGCCTGGACAAATCCCTGTAGAGACAGGCCTGGACAAATCCCTGTAGAGACTGGCCTGGACAAATCCCTGTAGAGACTGTCCTGGACAGATCCCTGTAGAGACTGGCCTGGACAAATCCCTGTAGAGACTGGCCTGGACAAATCCCTGTAGAGACTGGCCTGGACAAATCCCTGTAGAGACTGGACCGGACAAATCCCTGTAGAGACTGGCCTGGACAAATCCCTGTAGAGAGGTGCCTGAATAAATCCCTGTAGAGACAGGCCTGGACAAATCCCTGTAGAGACTGGCCTGGATAAATCCCTGTAGAGACAGGCCTGGACAAATCCCTGTAGAGACTGGCCTGGACAAATCCCTGTAGAGACTGGCCTGGACAAATCCCTGTAGAGACTGGACCGGACAAATCCCTGCAGAGATTGGCCTGGACAAATCCCTGTAGAGACTGGCCTGGACAAATCCCTGTAGAGACTGGCCTGGACAGATCCCTGTAGAGACAGGCCTGGACAAATCCCTGTAGAGACAGGCCTGGACAAATCCCTGTAGAGACTGGCCTGGAACAATCCCTGTAGAGACTGGCCTGGACAATTCCCTGTAGAGACTGGCCTGGACAAATCCCTGTAGAGACTGGCCTGGACAAATCCCTGTAGAGACGTGCCTGGATAAATCCCTGTAGAGACAGGCGTGGACAAATCCCTGTAGAGACTGGCCAGGACAAATCCCTGTAGAGACTGGCCTGGACAAATCCCTGTAGAGACAGGCCTGGACAAATCCCTGTAGAGACTGGCCAGGACAAATCCCTGTAGAGACTGGCCTGGACAAATCCCTGTAGAGACTGGACTGGACACATCCCTGTAGAGACTGGCTTGGACAGATTCCTGTAGAGACTGTCCTGGACAAATCCCTGTAGAGACTGGCCTGGACAAATCCCTGTAGAGACGTGCCTGGATAAATCCCTGTAGAGACAGGCCTGGACAAATCCCTGTAGAGACTGGCCTGGACAAATCCCTGTAGAGACTGTCCTGGACAGATCCCTGTAGAGACTGGCCTGGACAAATCCCTGTAGAGACTGGCCTGGACAAATCCCTGTAGAGACTGGCCTGGACAAATCCCTGTAGAGACTGGACCGGACAAATCCCTGTAGAGACTGGCCTGGACAAATCCCTGTAGAGAGGTGCCTGAATAAATCCCTGTAGAGACAGGCCTGGACAAATCCCTGTAGAGACTGGCCTGGATAAATCCCTGTAGAGACAGGCCTGGACAAATCCCTGTAGAGACTGGCCTGGACAAATCCCTGTAGAGACTGGCCTGGACAAATCCCTGTAGAGACTGGACCGGACAAATCCCTGCAGAGATTGGCCTGGACAAATCCCTGTAGAGACTGGCCTGGACAAATCCCTGTAGAGACTGGCCTGGACAGATCCCTGTAGAGACAGGCCTGGACAAATCCCTGTAGAGACAGGCCTGGACAAATCCCTGTAGAGACTGGCCTGGAACAATCCCTGTAGAGACTGGCCTGGACAATTCCCTGTAGAGACTGGCCTGGACAAATCCCTGTAGAGACTGGCCTGGACAAATCCCTGTAGAGACGTGCCTGGATAAATCCCTGTAGAGACAGGCGTGGACAAATCCCTGTAGAGACTGGCCAGGACAAATCCCTGTAGAGACTGGCCTGGACAAATCCCTGTAGAGACAGGCCTGGACAAATCCCTGTAGAGACTGGCCAGGACAAATCCCTGTAGAGACTGGCCTGGACAAATCCCTGTAGAGACTGGACTGGACACATCCCTGTAGAGACTGGCTTGGACAGATTCCTGTAGAGACTGTCCTGGACAAATCCCTGTAGAGACTGGCCTGGACAAATCCCTGTAGAGACGTGCCTGGATAAATCCCTGTAGAGACAGGCCTGGACAAATCCCTGTAGAGACTGGCCTGGACAAATCCCTGTAGAGACTGGCCTGGACAAATCCCTGTAGAGACTGGCCTGGACAAATCCCTGTAGAGACTGGACCGGACAAATCCCTGTAGAGATTGGCCTGGACAGATCCCTGTAGAGACTGGCCTGGACAAATCCCTGTAGAGACTGGCCTAGACAGATCCCTGTAGAGACAGACCTGGAAAAATCCCTGTAGAGACAGGCCTGGACAAATCCCTGTAGAGACTGGCCTGGACAAATCCCTGTAGAGACTGTCCTGGACAGATGCCTGTAGAGACTGGCCTGGACAAATCCCTGTAGAGACAGGCATGGACAAATCCCTGTAGAGACTGGCCTGGAAAGATACATGTAGAGACTGGCCAGGACAAATTCCTGTAGAGACTGGCCTGGACATATCCCTGTAGAGACAGGCCTGAATAAATCCCTGTAGAGACAGGCCTGGACAAATCCCTGTAGAGACTGGCATGGACAAATCCCTGTAGAGACTGGCCTGGACAAATCCCTGTAGAGACGTGCCTGGTTAAATCCCTGTAGAGACTGGCCTGGACAAATCCCTGTAGAGACTGGACTGGACAAATACCTGTAGAGACTGGACTGGACAAATCCCTGTAGAGACTGGCTTGGACAGATTCCTGTAGAGACTGGCTTGGACAAATCCCTGTAGAGACTGGCCTGGACAATTCCCTGTAGAGACTGGCCTGGACAAATCCCTGTAGAGACTGGACCGGACAAATCCCTGTAGAGATTGGCCTGGACAAATCCCTGTAGAGACTGGCCTGGACAAATTCCTGTAGAGACTGGCCTGGACAGATCCCTGTAGAGACAGGCCTGGACAAATCCCTGTAGAGACAGGCCTGGACAAATCCCTGTAGAGACTGGCCTGGACAAATCCCTGTAGAGACTGTCCTGGACAGATCCCTGTAGAGACTGGCCTGGACAAATCCCTGTAGAGACTGGCCTGGACAAATCCCTGTAGAGACTGGCCTGGACAAATCCCTGTAGAGACTGGACCGGACAAATCCCTGTAGAGACTGGCCTGGACAAATCCCTGTAGAGAGGTGCCTGAATAAATCCCTGTAGAGACAGGCCTGGACAAATCCCTGTAGAGACTGGCCTGGATAAATCCCTGTAGAGACAGGCCTGGACAAATCCCTGTAGAGACTGGCCTGGACAAATCCCTGTAGAGACTGGCCTGGACAAATCCCTGTAGAGACTGGACCGGACAAATCCCTGCAGAGATTGGCCTGGACAAATCCCTGTAGAGACTGGCCTGGACAAATCCCTGTAGAGACTGGCCTGGACAGATCCCTGTAGAGACAGGCCTGGACAAATCCCTGTAGAGACAGGCCTGGACAAATCCCTGTAGAGACTGGCCTGGAACAATCCCTGTAGAGACTGGCCTGGACAATTCCCTGTAGAGACTGGCCTGGACAAATCCCTGTAGAGACTGGCCTGGACAAATCCCTGTAGAGACGTGCCTGGATAAATCCCTGTAGAGACAGGCGTGGACAAATCCCTGTAGAGACTTGCCAGTACAAATCCCTGTAGAGACTGGCCTGGACAAATCCCTGTAGAGACAGGCCTGGACAAATCCCTGTAGAGACTGGCCAGGACAAATCCCTGTAGAGACTGGCCTGGACAAATCCCTGTAGAGACTGGACTGGACACATCCCTGTAGAGACTGGCTTGGACAGATTCCTGTAGAGACTGTCCTGGACAAATCCCTGTAGAGACTGGCCTGGACAAATCCCTGTAGAGACGTGCCTGGATAAATCCCTGTAGAGACAGGCCTGGACAAATCCCTGTAGAGACTGGCCTGGACAAATCCCTGTAGAGACTGGCCTGGACAAATCCCTGTAGAGACTGGCCTGGACAAATCCCTGTAGAGACTGGACCGGACAAATCCCTGTAGAGATTGGCCTGGACAGATCCCTGTAGAGACTGGCCTGGACAAATCCCTGTAGAGACTGGCCTAGACAGATCCCTGTAGAGACAGACCTGGAAAAATCCCTGTAGAGACAGGCCTGGACAAATCCCTGTAGAGACTGGCCTGGACAAATCCCTGTAGAGACTGTCCTGTACAGATGCCTGTAGAGACTGGCCTGGACAAATCCCTGTAGAGACAGGCATGGACAAATCCCTGTAGAGACTGGCCTGGAAAGATACATGTAGAGACTGGCCAGGACAAATTCCTGTAGAGACTGGCCTGGACATATCCCTGTAGAGACAGGCCTGAATAAATCCCTGTAGAGACAGGCCTGGACAAATCCCTGTAGAGACTGGCCTGGACAAATCCCTGTAGAGACTGGCCTGGACAAATCCCTGTAGAGACGTGCCTGGATAAATCCCTGTAGAGACTGGCCTGGACAAATCCCTGTAGAGACTGGACTGGACAAATACCTGTAGAGACTGGACTGGACAAATCCCTGTAGAGACTGGCTCGGACAGATTCCTGTAGAGACTGGCTTGGACAAATCCCTGTAGAGACTGGCCTGGACAATTCCCTGTAGAGACTGGCCTGGACAAATCCCTGTAGAGACTGGCCTGGACAAATCCCTGTAGAGACGTGCCTGGATAAATCCCTGTAGAGACAGGCCTGGACAAATCCCTGTAGAGACTGGCCAGGACAAATCCCTGTAGAGACTGGCCTGGACAAATCCCTGTAGAGACAGGCCTGGACAAATCCCTCTAGAGACTGGCCAGGACAAATCCCTGTAGAGACAGGCGTGGACAAATCCCTGTAGAGACTGGACTGGACACATCCCTGTAGAGACTGGCTTGGACAGATTCCTGTAGAGACTGTCCTGGACAAATCCCTGTAGAGACTGGCCTGGACAAATCCCTGTAGAGACGTGCCTGGATAAAATCCTGTAGAGACAGGCCTGGACAAATCCCTGTAGAGACTGGCCTGGACAAATCCCTGTAGAGACTGGCCTGGACAAATCCCTGTAGAGACTGGACCGGACAAATCCCTGTAGAGATTGGCCTGGACAGATCCCTGTAGAGACTGGCCTGGACAAATCCCTGTAGAGACTGGCCTAGACAGATCCCTGTAGAGACAGACCTGGAAAAATCCCTGTAGAGACAGGCCTGGACAAATCCCTGTAGAGACTGGCCTGGACAAATCCCTGTAGAGACTGTCCTGGACAGATGCCTGTAGAGACTGGCCTGGACAAATCCCTGTAGAGACAGGCATGGACAAATCCCTGTAGAGACTGGCCTGGAAAGATACATGTAGAGACTGGCCAGGACAAATTCCTGTAGAGACTGGCCTGGACATATCCCTGTAGAGACTGGCCTGAATAAATCCCTGTAGAGACAGGCCTGGACAAATCCCTGTAGAGACTGGCATGGACAAATCCCTGTAGAGACTGGCCTGGACAAATCCCTGTAGAGACGTGCCTGGATAAATCCCTGTAGAGACTGGCCTGGACAAATCCCTGTAGAGACTGGACTGGACAAATCCCTGTAGAGACTGGCTTGGACAGATTCCTGTAGAGACTGGCTTGGACAAATCCCTTTAGAGACTGGCGTGGACAGATCCCTGTAGAGACTGGCCTGGACAAATCCCTGTAGAGACAGGCCTGGACAAATCCCTGTAGAGACTGGCCTGGACATATCCCTGTAGAGACTGGCCTGAATAAATCCCTGTAGAGACAGGCCTGGATAAATCCCTGTAGAGACTGGCCTGGACAAATCCCTGTAGAGACAGAACTGGACAGATCCCTGTAGAGACTGGCCTGGACAAATACCTGTAGAGACTGGCCTGGACAGATCCCTGTAGAGACTGGTCTGGACAAATCCCTGTAGAGACTGGCCTGGACAGATCCCTGTAGAGACTGGCCTGGACAGATCCCTGTAGAGAAAGGCCTGGACAAATCCCTGTAGAGACTGGCCTGGACAGATCCCTGTAGAGAATGGCATGGACAAATTCATGTAGAGACTGGCCTGGACAAATCCTTGTAGAGACTGGCCTGGATAAATCCCTGTAGAGACAGGCCTGGACAAATCCCTGTAGAGACTGGCCTGGACAAATCCCTGTAGAGACTGGCCTGGACAAATCCCTGTAGAGACGTGCCTGGATAAATCCCTGTAGAGACTGGCCTGGACAAATCCCTGTAGAGACTGGCCTGGACAAATCCCTGTAGAGACTGGACTGGACAAATCCCTGTAGAGACTGGACCGGACAAAATCCGGTAGATATTGGCCTGGACAGATCCCTGTAGAGACTGGCCTGGACAAATCCCTGTAGAGTCTGGCCTGGACAGATCCCTGTAGAGACAGGCTTGGACAAATCCCTGTAGAGACTGTCCTGGACAGATCCCGGTAGAAACTGGCCTGGACAAATCCCTGTAGAGACAGGCCTGGACAAATCCCTGTAGAGACTGGCCTGGACAGATACATGTAGAGACAGGCCAGGACAAATTCCTGTAGAGACTGGCCTGGACATATCCCTGTAGAGACTGGCCTGAATAAATCCCTGTAGACACAGGCCTGGACAAATCCCTGTAGAGACTGGCCTGGACAAATCCCTGTAGAGACTGGCCTGGACAAATCCCTGTAGAGACTGGCCTGGACAGATCCCTGTAGAGACAGGCCTGGACAAATCCCTGTAGAGACAGGCCTGGACAAATCCCTGTAGAGACTGGCCTTGACAAATCCCTGTAGAGACAGGCCTGGACAGATCCCTGTAGAGACTGGCCTGGACAAATCCCTGTAGAGACAGGCCTGGACAAATCCCTGTAGAGACTGGCCTGGACAGATCCCTGTAGAGACAGGCCTGGACAAATCCCTGTAGAGACTGGCCTGGACAAATCCCTGTAGAGACTGGCCTGGACAAATCCCTGTACAGACTGGCCTGGACAAATCCCTGTAGAGACTGTCTCCTCCAGACGTTTCAAAATCCATCATACCTACTGTATACCCTCCATCATACCTACTGTATACCCTCCATCATACCTACTGTATACCCTATACCCTCCATCATACCTACTGTATACCCTCCATCATACCTACTGTATACCCTCCATCATACCTACTGTATACCCTCCATCATACCTACTGTATACCCTCCATCATACCTACTGTATACCCTCCATCATACCTACTGTTTACCCTCCATCGTACCTACTGTATACCCTCCATCATACCTACTGTATACCCTCCATCAAACCTACTGTATACCCTCCATCATACCTACTGTATACCCTCCATCATACCTACTGTTTACCCTCCATCATACCTACTGTTTACCCTCCATCATACCTACTGTATACCCTCCATCATACCTGCTGTATACCCTCCATCATACCTGCTGTGTACCCTCCATCATACCTACTGTATATCCTCCATCATTCCTTATGTACCCTCCATCATACCTACTGTATACCCTCCATCATACCTACTCTATACCCTCCATCATACTTGATGTATGCCCTCCATCATATCTACTGTATACCCTCCTTCATATCTACTGTATACCCTCCATCATACCTACTGTATATCCTCCATCATACCTGCTGTATACCCTATATCATACCTGTTGTATACCCTACATCATATCTACTGTATATCCTCCATCATACCTACTGTATATCATCCATCATACATACTGTATACCTTCCATCATACCTACTGTATACCCTCCATCATACCTACTGTATACCCTCCATCGTACCTACTGTATACCCTATACCCTCCATCATACCTACTGTATATCCTCCATCATACTTGATGTATACCCTCCATCATACCTATTGTTCACCCTCCATCATACCTAATGTATATCCTCCATCATACCTACTGTATAACCTCCATCATACCTACTGTATACCCTCCATCATACTTACTGTATACCCTCCATCATACCTAATGTATATCCTCCATCATACCTACTGTATAACCTCCATCATACCTACTGTATACCCTCCATCATACTTACTGTATATCCTCCATCATACCTACTGTATATCCTCCATCATACCTACTGTATACCCTCAATCATACCTACTGTACACCCTCCATCATACCTACTGTATACCCTCCATCATACCTACTGTATACCCTCCATCATACCTACTGTATACCCTCCATCATACCTACTGTATATCATCCATCATACATACTGTATACCTTCCATCATACCTACTGTATACCCTCCATCATACCTACTGTATACCCTCCATCATACCTACTGTATACCCTCCATCATATATACTGTATACCCTCCATCATACCTTATGTACCCTCCATCATACCTACTCTATACCCTCGATCATACTTGATGTATACCCTCCATCATACCTACTGTATATCCTCCATCATACTAGATGTATACCCTCCATCATACCTATTGTATACCCTCCATCATACCTACTGTATACCCTCCATCATACCTAATGTATATCCTCCATCATACCTACTGTATACCCTCCATCATACCTACTGTATACCCTCCATCATACCTAATGTATATCCTCCATCATACCTAATGTATAACCTCCATCATACCTACTGTATACCCTCCATCATACTTACTGTATACCCTCCATCATACCTAATGTATATCCTCCATCATACCTACTGTATACCCTCCATCATACCTACTGTATACCCTCCATCATACCTAATGTATATCCGCCATCATACCTAATGTATAACCTCCATCATACCTACTGTATTCCCTCCATCATACTTACTGTATATCCTCCATCATACCTACTGTATATCCTCCATCATACATACTGTATATAATCCATCATACATACTGTATACCTTCCATCATACCTACTGTATACCCTCCATCATACCTACTGTATACCCTCCATCATACCTAATGTATATCCTCCATCATACCTAATGTATAACCTCCATCATACCTACTGTATACCCTCCATCATACTTACTGTATACCCTCCATCATACCTAATGTATATCCTCCATCATACCTACTGTATACCCTCCATCATACCTACTGTATACCCTCCATCATACCTAATGTATATCCGCCATCATACCTAATGTATAACCTCCATCATACCTACTGTATTCCCTCCATCATACTTACTGTATATCCTCCATCATACCTACTGTATATCCTCCATCATACATACTGTATATAATCCATCATACATACTGTATACCTTCCATCATACCTACTGTATACCCTCCATCATACCTACTGTATACCCTCCATCATACCTACTGTATACCATCCATCATACCTACTGTATACCCTATACCCTCCATCATACCTACTGTATACTCTCCATCATACCTAATGTATACCTTCCATCATACCTACTGTATAACCTCCATCATACCTACTGTATACCCTCCATCATACCTACTGTATACCCTCCATCATACCTACTGTATACCCTCCATCATACCTACTGTATACCCTCCATCATACATACTGTATACCCTCCATCATACATACTGTATACCCTCCATCATACCTACTGTATACCCTCCATCATACATACTGTATATCATCCATCATACATACTGTATACCTTCCATCATACCTACTGTATACCCTCCATCATACCTACTGTATACCCTCCATCATACCTACTGTATACCCTCCATCATACCTACTGTATACCCTCCATCGTACCTACTGTATACTCTATACCCTCCATCATATATACTGTATACCCTCCATCATACCTACTGTATACCCTCCATCATACCTACTGTAAACCCTCCATCATACCTACTGTATATCCTCCATCGTACCTACTGTATACCCTCCATCATACCTATTGTATACCCTCCATCATACCTACTGTATATCCTCCATCATACCTACTGTATACCCTCCATCATACCTTCTGTATACCCTCCATCATACCTACTGTATACCCTCCATCATACCTACTGTATATCCTCCATCATACATACTGTATATCATCCATCATACCTACTGTATACCCTCCATCATACCTACTGTATACCCTCCATCATACCTACTGTATACCCTCCATCGTACCTACGGTATACCCTATACCCTCCATAATACCTACTCTATACCCTCGATCATACTTGATGTATACCCTCCATAATACCTACTGTATATCCTCCATCATACTTGATGTATACCCTCCATCATACCTATTGTATACCCGCCATCATACCTACTGTATACCATCCATCATACCTACTGTATACCCTATACCCTCCATCATACCTACTGTATACTCTCCATCATACCTAATGTATACCTTCCATCAAACCTACTGTATAACCTCCATCATACCTACTGTATACCCTCCATCATACCTACTGTATACCCTCCATCATACCTACTGTATATCATCCATCATACATACTGTATACCCCCCATCATACCTACTGTATACCCTCCATCATACCTACTGCATACCCCCCATCATACCTACTGTATACCCTCCATCATACCTACTGTATACCCTCCATCGTACCTACGGTATACCCTATACCCTCCATAATACCTACTCTATACCCTCGATCATACTTGATGTATACCCTCCATAATACCTACTGTATATCCTCCATCATACTTGATGTATACCCTCCATCATACCTATTGTATACCCTTCATCATACCTACTGTATACCATCCATCATACCTACTGTATACCCTATACCCTCCATCATACCTACTGTATACTCTCCATCATACCTAATGTATACCTTCCATCATACCTACTGTATAACCTCCATCATACCTACTGTATACCCTCCATCATACCTACTGTATACCCTCCATCATACCTACTGTATACCCTCCATCATACCTACTGTATACCCTCCATCATACATACTGTATACCCTCCATCATACATACTGTATACCCTCCATCATACCTACTGTATACCCTCCATCATACATACTGTATATCATCCATCATACATACTGTATACCTTCCATCATACCTACTGTATACCCTCCATCATACCTACTGTATACCCTCCATCATACCTACTGTATACCCTCCATCATACCTACTGTATACCCTCCATCGTACCTACTGTATACTCTATACCCTCCATCATATATACTGTATACCCTCCATCATACCTACTGTATACCCTCCATCATACCTACTGTAAACCCTCCATCATACCTACTGTATATCCTCCATCGTACCTACTGTATACCCTCCATCATACCTATTGTATACCCTCCATCATACCTACTGTATATCCTCCATCATACCTACTGTATACCCTCCATCATACCTTCTGTATACCCTCCATCATACCTACTGTATACCCTCCATCATACCTACTGTATATCCTCCATCATACATACTGTATATCATCCATCATACCTACTGTATACCCTCCATCATACCTACTGTATACCCTCCATCATACCTACTGTATACCCTCCATCGTACCTACGGTATACCCTATACCCTCCATAATACCTACTCTATACCCTCGATCATACTTGATGTATACCCTCCATAATACCTACTGTATATCCTCCATCATACTTGATGTATACCCTCCATCATACCTATTGTATACCCGCCATCATACCTACTGTATACCCTCCATCATACCTAATGTATATCCTCCATCATACCTACTGTATAACCTCCATCATACCAACTGTATACCCTCCATCATACTTACTGTATATCCTCCATCATACCTACTGTATATCCTCCATCATACCTACTGTATACCCTCCATCATACCTACTGTATACCCTCCATCATACCTACTGTATACCCTCCATCATACCTACTGTTTACCCTCCATCATACCTACTGTATACCCTCCATCATACATACTGTATATCATCCATCATACATACTGTATACCCCCCATCATACCTACTGTATACCCTCCATCATACCTACTGTATACCCTCCATCATACCTACTGTATACCCTCCATCATACCTACTGTACACCCTCCATCATACCTACTCTACACCCTTCATCATACCTACTGTATACCATCCATCATACCTACTGTATACCCTATACCCTCCATCATACCTACTGTATACTCTCCATCATACCTACTGTATACCTTCCATCATACCTATTGTATAACCTCCATCATACCTACTGTATACCCTCCATCATACCTACTGTATACCCTCCATCATACCTACTGTATACCCTCCATCATACCTACTGTATACCCTCCATCATACATACTGTATACCCTCCATCATACCTACTGTATACCCTCCATCATACCTACTGTATACCCTCCATCATACATACTGTATACCTTCCATCATACCTACTGTATACCCTCCATCATACCTACTGTATACCCTCCATCATACCTACTGTATACCCTCCATCATACCTACTGTATACCCTCCATCGTACCTACTGTATACTCTATACCCTCCATCATATATACTGTATACCCTTCATCATACCTACTGTATACCCTCCATCATACCTACTGTATACCCTCATCATACCTACTGTATATCCTCCATCATACCTACTGTATACCCTCTATCTACCTACTGTATATCCTCCATCATACCTACTGTATACCCTCCATCATACCTATTGTATACCCTCCATCATACCTACTGTATACCCTCCATCATACCTACTGTATACCCTCCATCATACCTACTGTATACCCTCCATCATACCTACTGTATACCCTCCATCATACCTACTGTATACCCTCCATCATACCTACTGTATACCCTCCATCGTACCTACTGTATACTCTATACCCTCCATCATATATACTGTATACCCTCCATCATACCTACTGTATACCCTCCATCATACCTACTGTATACCCTCCATCATACCTACTGTATATCCTCCATCGTACCTACTGTATACCCTCCATCATACCTATTGTATACCCTCCATCATACCTACTGTATATCCTCCATCATACCTACTGTATACCCTCCATCATACCTTCTGTATACCCTCCATCATACCTACTGTATACCCTCCATCATACCTACTGTATATCCTCCATCATACATACTGTATATCATCCATCATACCTACTGTATACCCTCCATCATACCTACTGTATACCCTCCATCATACCTACTGTATACCCTCCATCGTACCTACGGTATACCCTATACCCTCCATCATACCTACTCTATACCCTTGATCATACTTGATGTATACCCTCCATCATACCTACTGTATATCCTCCATCATACTTGATGTATACCCTCCATCATACCTATTGTATACCCGCCATCATACCTACTGTATACCCTCCATCATACCTAATGTATATCCTCCATCATACCTACTGTATAACCTCCATCATACCTACTGTATACCCTCCATCATACTTACTGTATATCCTCCATCATACCTACTGTATATCCTCCATCATACCTACTGTATACCCTCCATCATACCTACTGTATACCCTCCATCATACCTACTGTATACCCTCCATCATACCTACTGTTTACCCTCCATCATACCTACTGTATACCCTCCATCATACATACTGTATATCATCCATCATACATACTGTATACCCCCCATCATACCTACTGTATACCCTCCATCATACCTACTGTATACCCTCCATCATACCTACTGTATACCCTCCATCATACCTACTGTACACCCTCCATCATACCTACTCTACACCCTTCATCATACCTACTGTATACCATCCATCATACCTACTGTATACCCTATACCTTCCATCATACCTACTGTATACTCTCCATCATACCTACTGTATACCTTCCATCATACCTATTGTATAACCTCCATCATACCTACTGTATACCCTCCATCATACCTACTGTATACCCTCCATCATACCTACTGTATACCCTCCATCATACCTACTGTATACCCTCCATCATACATACTGTATACCCTCCATCATACCTACTGTATACCCTCCATCATACCTACTGTATACCCTCCATCATACATACTGTATATCATCCATCATACATACTGTATACCTTCCATCATACCTACTGTATACCCTCCATCATACCTACTGTATACCCTCCATCATACCTACTGTATACCCTCCATCGTACCTACTGTATACTCTATACCCTCCATCATATATACTGTATACCCTCCATCATACCTACTGTATACCCTCCATCATACCTACTGTATACCCTCATCATACCTACTGTATATCCTCCATCATACCTACTGTATACCCTCTATCTACCTACTGTATATCCTCCATCATACCTACTGTATACCCTCCATCATACCTATTGTATACCCTCCATCATACCTACTGTATACCCTCCATCATACCTACTGTATACCCTCCATCGTACCTACTGTATACTCTATACCCTCCATCATATATACTGTATACCCTCCATCATACCTACTGTATACCCTCCATCATACCTACTGTATACCCTCATCATACCTACTGTATATCCTCCATCATACCTACTGTATACCCTCTATCTACCTACTGTATATCCTCCATCATACCTACTGTATACCCTCCATCATACCTACTGTATACCCTCCATCATACCTACTGTATAACCTCCATCATACCTACTGTATACCCTCCATCATACTTACTGTATATCCTCCATCATACCTACTGTATATCCTCCATCATACCTACTGTATACCCTCCATCATACCTACTGTATACCCTCCATCATACCTACTGTATACCCTCCATCATACCTACTGTATACCCTCCATCATACCGTATGTACCCTCCATCATACCTATTGTATACCCTCCATCATACCTACTGTATACCCTCCATCATACCTACTGTATACCCTCCATCATACCTACTGTATACCCTCCATCATACCTACTGTATACCCTCCATCATACCTACTGCATACCCTCCATCATACCTACTGTATACCCTCCATCGTACCTACTGTATACTCTATACCCTCCATCATATATACTGTATACCCTCCATCATACCTACTGTATACCCTCCATCATACCTACTGTATACCCTCCATCATACCTACTGTATATCCTCCATCGTACCTACTGTATACCCTCCATCATACCTATTGTATACCCTCCATCATACCTACTGTATATCCTCCATCATACCTACTGTATACCCTCTATCTACCTACTGTATATCCTCCATCATACCTACTGTATACCCTCCATCATACCTATTGTATACCCTCCATCATACCTACTGTATACCCTCCATCATACCTACTGTATACCTTCCATCATACCTACTGTATACCCTCCATCATACCTACTGTATACCCTCCATCATACCTATTGTATACCCTATACCCTCCATCATACCTACTGTATACCCTCCATCATACCTACTGTATACCCTCCATCATACCTACTGTATATCCTCCATCATACTTGATGTATACCCTCCATCATACCTATTGTATACCCGCCATCATACCTACTGTATACCCTCCATCATACCTAATGTATATCCTCCATCATACCTACTGTATAACCTCCATCATACCTACTGTATACCCTCCATCATACTTACTGTATATCCTCCATCATACCTACAGTATATCCTCCATCATACCTACTGTATACCCTCCATCATACCTACTGTATACCCTCCATCATACCTACTGTATACCCTCCATCATACCTACTGTTTACCCTCCATCATACCTACTGTATACCCTCCATCATACATACTGTATATCATCCATCATACATACTGTATACCCCCCATCATACCTACTGTATACCCTCCATCATACCTACTGTATACCCTCCATCATACCTACTGTATACCCTCCATCATACCTACTGTACACCCTCCATCATACCTACTCTACACCCTTCATCATACCTACTGTATACCATCCATCATACCTACTGTATACCCTATACCTTCCATCATACCTACTGTATACTCTCCATCATACCTACTATATACCTTCCATCATACCTATTGTATAACCTCCATCATACCTACTGTATACCCTCCATCATACCTACTGTATACCCTCCATCATACCTACTGTATACCCTCCATCATACCTACTGTATACCCTCCATCATACATACTGTATACCCTCCATCATACCTACTGTATACCCTCCATCATACCTACTGTATACCCTCCATCATACATACTGTTTATCATCCATCATACATACTGTATACCTTCCATCATACCTACTGTATACCCTCCATCATACCTACTGTATACCCTCCATCATACCTACTGTATACCCTCCATCATACCTACTGTATACCCTCCATCGTACCTACTGTATACTCTATACCCTCCATCATATATACTGTATACCCTCCATCATACCTACTGTATACCCTCCATCATACCTACTGTATACCCTCCATCGTACCTACTGTATACTCTATACCCTCCATCATATATACTGTATACCCTCCATCATACCTACTGTATACCCTCCATCATACCTACTGTATACCCTCATCATACCTACTGTATATCCTCCATCATACCTACTGTATACCCTCTATCTACCTACTGTATATCCTCCATCATACCTACTGTATACCCTCCATCATACCTACTGTATACCCTCCATCATACCTACTGTATAACCTCCATCATACCTACTGTATACCCTCCATCATACTTACTGTATATCCTCCATCATACCTACTGTATATCCTCCATCATACCTACTGTATACCCTCCATCATACCTACTGTATACCCTCCATCATACCTACTGTATACCCTCCATCATACCTACTGTATACCCTCCATCATACCGTATGTACCCTCCATCATACCTATTGTATACCCTCCATCATACCTACTGTATACCCTCCATCATACCTACTGTATACCCTCCATCATACCTACTGTATACCCTCCATCATACCTACTGTATACCCTCCATCATACCTACTGCATACCCTCCATCATACCTACTGTATACCCTCCATCGTACCTACTGTATACTCTATACCCTCCATCATATATACTGTATACCCTCCATCATACCTACTGTATACCCTCCATCATACCTACTGTATACCCTCCATCATACCTACTGTATATCCTCCATCGTACCTACTGTATACCCTCCATCATACCTATTGTATACCCTCCATCATACCTACTGTATATCCTCCATCATACCTACTGTATACCCTCTATCTACCTACTGTATATCCTCCATCATACCTACTGTATACCCTCCATCATACCTATTGTATACCCTCCATCATACCTACTGTATACCCTCCATCATACCTACTGTATACCTTCCATCATACCTACTGTATACCCTCCATCATACCTACTGTATACCCTCCATCATACCTATTGTATACCCTATACCCTCCATCATACCTACTGTATACCCTCCATCATACCTACTGTATACCCTCCATCATACCTACTGTATATCCTCCATCATACTTGATGTATACCCTCCATCATACCTATTGTATAACCGCCATCATACCTACTGTATACCCTCCATCATACCTAATGTATATCCTCCATCATACCTACTGTATAACCTCCATCATACCTACTGTATACCCTCCATCATACTTACTGTATATCCTCCATCATACCTACAGTATATCCTCCATCATACCTACTGTATACCCTCCATCATACCTACTGTATACCCTCCATCATACCTACTGTATACCCTCCATCATACCTACTGTTTACCCTCCATCATACCTACTGTATACCCTCCATCATACATACTGTATATCATCCATCATACATACTGTATACCCCCCATCATACCTACTGTATACCCTCCATCATACCTACTGTATACCCTCCATCATACCTACTGTATACCCTCCATCATACCTACTGTACACCCTCCATCATACCTACTCTACACCCTTCATCATACCTACTGTATACCATCCATCATACCTACTGTATACCCTATACCTTCCATCATACCTACTGTATACTCTCCATCATACCTACTGTATACCTTCCATCATACCTATTGTATAACCTCCATCATACCTACTGTATACCCTCCATCATACCTACTGTATACCCTCCATCATACCTACTGTATACCCTCCATCATACCTACTGTATACCCTCCATCATACATACTGTATACCCTCCATCATACCTACTGTATACCCTCCATCATACCTACTGTATACCCTCCATCATACATACTGTTTATCATCCATCATACATACTGTATACCTTCCATCATACCTTCTGTATACCCTCCATCATACCTACTGTATACCCTCCATCATACCTACTGTATACCCTCCATCATACCTACTGTATACCCTCCATCGTACCTACTGTATACTCTATACCCTCCATCATATATACTGTATACCCTCCATCATACCTACTGTATACCCTCCATCATACCTACTGTATACCCTCATCATACCTACTGTATATCCTCCATCATACCTACTGTATACCCTCTATCTACCTACTGTATATCCTCCATCATACCTACTGTATACCCTCCATCATACCTATTGTATACCCTCCATCATACCTACTGTATACCCTCCATCATACCTACTGTATACCCTCCATCATACCTACTGTATACCCTCCATCATACCTACTGTATACCCTCCATCATACCTACTGTATACCCTCCATCATACCTACTGTATACCCTCCATCATACCTACTGTATACCCTCCATCATACCTACTGTACACCCTCCATCATACCTACTCTACACCCTTCATCATACCTACTGTATACCATCCATCATACCTACTGTATACCCTATACCTTCCATCATACCTACTGTATACTCTCCATCATACCTACTGTATACCTTCCATCATACCTATTGTATAACCTCCATCATACCTACTGTATACCCTCCATCATACCTACTGTATACCCTCCATCATACCTACTGTATACCCTCCATCATACCTACTGTATACCCTCCATCATACATACTGTATACCCTCCATCATACCTACTGTATACCCTCCATCATACCTACTGTATACCCTCCATCATACATACTGTTTATCATCCATCATACATACTGTATACCTTCCATCATACCTTCTGTATACCCTCCATCATACCTACTGTATACCCTCCATCATACCTACTGTATACCCTCCATCATACCTACTGTATACCCTCCATCGTACCTACTGTATACTCTATACCCTCCATCATATATACTGTATACCCTCCATCATACCTACTGTATACCCTCCATCATACCTACTGTATACCCTCATCATACCTACTGTATATCCTCCATCATACCTACTGTATACCCTCTATCTACCTACTGTATATCCTCCATCATACCTACTGTATACCCTCCATCATACCTATTGTATACCCTCCATCATACCTACTGTATACCCTCCATCATACCTACTGTATACCCTCCATCATACCTACTGTATACCCTCCATCATACCTACTGTATACCCTCCATCATACCTACTGTATACCCTCCATCATACCTACTGTATATCCTCCATCATACCTACTCTATACCCTCCATCATACCTACTGTATACCCTCCATCATACCTACTGTATAACCTCCATCATACCTACTGTATACCCTCCATCATACTTACTGTATATCCTCCATCATACCTACTGTATATCCTCCATCATACCTACTGTATACCCTCCATCATACCTACTGTATACCCTCCATCATACCTACTGTATACCCTCCATCATACCTACTGTATACCCTCCATCATACCGTATGTACCCTCCATCATACCTACTGTATATCCTCCATCATACATACTGTATATCATCCATCATACATACTGTATACCTTCCATCATACCTACTGTATACCCTCCATCATACCTACTGTATACCCTCCATCATACCTACTGTATACCCTCCATCGTACCTACTGTATACTCTATACCTTCAATCATATATACTGTATACCCTCCATCATACCTACTGTATACCCTCATCATACCTACTGTATATCCTCCATCATACCTACTGTATACCCTCCATCATACCTATTGTATACCCTCCATCATACCTACTGTATACCCTCCATCATACCTACTGTATACCTTCCATCATACCTACTGTATACCCTCCATCATACCTACTGTATACCCTCCATCATACCTATTGTATACCCTATACCCTCCATCATACCTACTGTATATCCTCCATCATACTTGATGTATACCCTCCATCATACCTATTGTATACCCGCCATCATACCTACTGTATACCCTCCATCATACCTAATGTATATCCTCCATCATACCTACTGTATAACCTCCATCATACCTACTGTATACCCTCCATCATACTTACTGTATATCCTCCATCATACCTACAGTATATCCTCCATCATACCTACTGTATACCCTCCATCATACCTACTGTATACCCTCCATCATACCTACTGTATATCCTCCATCATACCTACTCTATACCCTCCATCATACCTACTGTATACCCGCCATCATACCTACTGTATACCCTCCATCATACCTAATGTATATCCTCCATCATACCTACTGTATAACCTCCATCATACCTACTGTATACCCTCCATCATACTTACTGTATATCCTCCATCATACCTACAGTATATCCTCCATCATACCTACTGTATACCCTCCATCATACCTACTGTATACCCTCCATCATACCTACTGTATATCCTCCATCATACCTACTCTATACCCTCCATCATACCTACTGTATACCCTCCATCATACCTACTGTATAACCTCCATCATACCTACTGTATACCCTCCATCATACTTACTGTATATCCTCCATCATACCTACTGTATATCCTCCATCATACCTACTGTATACCCTCCATCATACCTACTGTATACCCTCCATCATACCTACTGTATACCCTCCATCATACCTACTGTATACCCTCCATCATACCGTATGTACCCTCCATCATACCTACTGTATATCCTCCATCATACATACTGTATATCATCCATCATACATACTGTATACCTTCCATCATACCTACTGTATACCCTCCATCATACCTACTGTATACCCTCCATCATACCTACTGTATACCCTCCATCGTACCTACTGTATACTCTATACCTTCAATCATATATACTGTATACCCTCCATCATACCTACTGTATACCCTCTATCTACCTACTGTATATCCTCCATCATACCTACTGTATACCCTCCATCATACCTATTGTATACCCTCCATCATACCTACTGTATACCCTCCATCATACCTACTGTATACCTTCCATCATACCTACTGTATACCCTCCATCATACCTACTGTATACCCTCCATCATACCTATTGTATACCCTATACCCTCCATCATACCTACTGTATATCCTCCATCATACTTGATGTATACCCTCCATCATACCTATTGTATACCCGCCATCATACCTACTGTATACCCTCCATCATACCTAATGTATATCCTCCATCATACCTACTGTATAACCTCCATCATACCTACTGTATACCCTCCATCATACTTACTGTATATCCTCCATCATACCTACAGTATATCCTCCATCATACCTACTGTATACCCTCCATCATACCTACTGTATACCCTCCATCATACCTACTGTATACCCTCCATCATACCTACTGTTTACCCTCCATCATACCTACTGTATACCCTCCATCATACATACTGTATATCATCCATCATACATACTGTATACCCCCCATCATGCCTACTGTATACCCTCCATCATACCTACTGTATACCCTCCATCATACCTACTGTATACCCTCCATCATACCTACTGTACACCCTCCATCATACCTACTCTACACCCTTCATCATACCTACTGTATACCATCCATCATACCTACTGTATACCCTATACCTTCCATCATACCTACTGTATACTCTCCATCATACCTACTGTATACCTTCCATCATACCTATTGTATAACCTCCATCATACCTACTGTATACCCTCCATCATACCTACTGTATACCCTCCATCATACCTACTGTATACCCTCCATCATACCTACTGTATACCCTCCATCATACATACTGTATACCCTCCATCATACCTACTGTATACCCTCCATCATACCTACTGTATACCCTCCATCATACATACTGTTTATCATCCATCATACATACTGTATACCTTCCATCATACCTACTGTATACCCTCCATCATACCTACTGTATACCCTCCATCATACCTACTGTATACCCTCCATCATACCTACTGTATACCCTCCATCGTACCTACTGTATACTCTATACCCTCCATCATATATACTGTATACCCTCCATCATACCTACTGTATACCCTCCATCATACCTACTGTATACCCTCATCATACCTACTGTATATCCTCCATCATACCTACTGTATACCCTCTATCTACCTACTGTATATCCTCCATCATACCTACTGTATACCCTCCATCATACCTATTGTATACCCTCCATCATACCTACTGTATACCCTCCATCATACCTACTGTATACCCTCCATCATACCTACTGTATACCCTCCATCATACCTACTGTATACCCTCCATCATACCTACTGTATACCCTCCATCATACCTACTGTATACCCTCCATCATACCTACTGTATATCCTCCATCATACCTACTGTATACCCTCCATCATACCTACTGTATACCCTCCATCATACCTACTGTATAACCTCCATCATACCTACTGTATACCCTCCATCATACTTACTGTATATCCTCCATCATACCTACTGTATATCCTCCATCATACCTACTGTATACCCTCCATCATACCTACTGTATACCCTCCATCATACCTACTGTATACCCTCCATCATACCTACTGTATACCCTCCATCATACCGTATGTACCCTCCATCATACCTACTGTATATCCTCCATCATACATACTGTATATCATCCATCATACATACTGTATACCTTCCATCATACCTACTGTATACCCTCCATCATACCTACTGTATACCCTCCATCGTACCTACTGTATACTCTATACCTTCCATCATATATACTGTATACCCTCCATCATACCTACTGTATACCCTCATCATACCTACTGTATATCCTCCATCATACCTACTGTATACCCTCTATCTACCTACTGTATATCCTCCATCATACCTACTGTATACCCTCCATCATACCTATTGTATACCCTCCATCATACCTACTGTATACCCTCCATCATACCTACTGTATACCCTCCATCATACCTACTGTATACCCTCCATCATACCTACTGTATACCCTCCATCATACCTATTGTATACCCTATACCCTCCATCATACCTACTGTATATCCTCCATCATACCTACTGTATACCCTCCATCATACCTACTGTATATCCTCCATCATACCTACTGTATACCCTCCATCATACCTATTGTATACCCTCCATCATACCTACTGTATACCCTCCATCATACCTACTGTATACCCTCCATCATACCTACTGTATACCCTCATCATACCTACTGTATACCCTCCATCATACCTACTGTATACCCTCCATCATACCTACTGTATATCCTCCATCATACCTACTGTATACCCTCCATCATACCTACTGTATACCCTCCATCATACCTACTGTATACCCTCCATCATACCTACTGTATACCCTCATCATACCTACTGTATATCCTCCATCATACCTACTGTATACCCTCCAGTTATCAATTTGTTTTCACAAAGTTATCAATTAGTTATCATGTAGTTATAAATTAGTTATCAGGTAGTTTTATTATAAATCGTCCACTGTAAAACACTCGACCAGGGTATCCAAAACTACCCTGGAGGTCCAGATTGCTGCTGGTTTTCTGTTCTACCTGATAATGAATTGCATCCACCTGGTGTCCCAGGTATAAATCAGTCCCTGATTAGAAGGCAAGAATGAAAAAATGCAGTCAAACTGGCACGAAGGTCCAGAATATAATTATAAATATAATTTGAGAGCACCAAAGGTCTTTAGGTTGTACATTGTCTGCCATCTAGTGTTGGGATTCAACCATTACATCATTGATAATCATGTCCATGTGCTGCTAACAGTAATGTCTCCAACATTTCCTCATCTTACAGTAAAACACCATATTACCAATAAATCACTTAACACGAGATGAATGTTAATACGTGAGTTATAACATATTTTTTAAAATGTAACTCTTAATTGACAGCTTACAAGCCCTTTATCCATTTTAAGCAGTCTCAACAATGGATGTGGATACAGTCAACCGATAATAAAACCGACCGGAAACAGAATTCTTGCTCATGTTTTATTGTTATTAAGACCTCACTTCATACAGAGACAGAGAGGATGGAAGAGAGAGAGAGAACATCTGAGAGGTTTAGAAATCACTTCATACAGAGACAGAGAGGATGGAAGAGAGAGAGAGAACATCTGAGAGGTTTAGACCTCACTTCATACAGAGACAGAGAAGATGGAAGAGAGAGAGAACATCTGAGAGGTTTAGACCTCACTTCATACAGAGACAGAGAGGATGGAAGAGAGAGAGAGAACATCTGAGAGGTTTAGAACTCAAGCTGTTGGTTCATTAACTGGTGGCAGTGTAGTAGGCCATTCAGCGGGTCTAAAGAAACGTAAAAACATTCCAACAGCTCCATCCTGACAAGAGGAACAGGGAAGAACATATCAGCACTCAAATGTTTGTAAATACTGTAAGTCATATATTCATAGTTATTCACATTTCAACAACACCTGGAAACAAGATTTGAATAACAAGAAGTTGTTCAGGTGAAATAAACTGACGGTTCTGCTTACAACTTTCATTTACAAATAAGGATGACATTCTCTAATTGATTGCATCAGATCCAAAGATAACATGTTTCTGTTCAGTGGTGGATTGAACACCAAAATGAAGCTAAAACATGAAACTTACCATCCCCATTATTACTTTAATTTAAAGCCAGACTGCAACATGTATAGTGTCTTTAAATATCCCCTCTGACTTGGAATAACATGAGATATTCATATGAGTACAACTGTCTGACATTATCATAACCCAGGAACTAAAGACCTATTACTATTATTAGCCTGGTTTCCATCTTTAGACTGCTATTTAAGACGGGTTGCCATGGTGAATACTGTAGCCCTTTAAGATTAACTGACACACATAAAAGTATGAATGTAAAAGGTTTATAAACATTCAATTCTAGATGAAAACCTACCTGTTTTGATACCTTATTTCGATATCGGAGCCATGTCACAAGATGTTCACAATTGTTTCTCAAAACTGAATAGTCACCACAATTGTGATATCTTTCCTCCAAATTACTGGCTATTTGATTTGGTGATTGGGGAACAAAGCCAGGCGTGTTATCACGAACATTATACTGCTGCCATTTATTGATATCTTCAATGTAGGAATATGTACAGTTTACTTTCTTTCCTGAAACAAGAAACAGAATAGAACAAATTTTAAACAACTGCCACTAATAGATAAGTAAAGATGTGTTGATCTGGATAGCAGAGTTGCGGTCAATTTCAATTCAATTATTTTAACCCTCCTGTTGTGTTCCGCCGATTTGGACCGATTTACAAGTTCTCTCTGAAAAATGTAGTTAATTTAATCTGATTGTACATTTAGATGATTTTCATTCAATTTTGGATGTTTCATTTAACTTGTGTACATCTGTGGTATTCCCAGTCAAAAATGACTACAATTAATGTATAAAATGTAGTTATGGCACATGCCCATTCATCAGATGGATACACTTCCTCTCCCAGACCCACATGCATGTGTGTTTGAGCACACACACACACACACACACACACACACACACACACACACACACACACACACACACACACACACACACACACACACACACACACACACACACACACACACACACACACACACACACACACACACACACACACACACACCTCACTCCCCTTCTTGGTTCCCATGGCAACCCCAACTGGAACCTTTCCCCAATATAATATTTCCCCTACTGGAACCACACCTGTTGGCATTCTCACAAATAATCGCAACGTTGTTTAAAATATATCACTTTTATCGCAGTTCTGGTATGTAAAGCTTTTTTGAGGTCTTGCTCACAATTCATTCTGTGGCAGCACAATGAACAAACAATATACTGTATGTGAGGCTCTTGGTCATATCTTTGATCATGACACTGGTGAGGAGGAGAGAGGCCAGAAAGCTGACAGTGAAGATGCATTAGAGGAGGAAGTGTCAGAAGTTGAAGACAGTACAGAATATGATCCAGACCAAGAGACAACCGATGTGGAACAATCCAGTGATGAGGAAGAGGACCCTGCTGAGGTTGTTGTTACATTCCACTCAAATAATGGGAATTTGTCCTGATCTTCATCCCCAGCTGAGAGGAGAGGTTGGCTGTCGGCTGAAAATGTTATCAGGATGACCCCAAGGCAAACGAGATACGTCATATCCCGGGTTGATGACATAAAATCCTTCTTCGAACAGTTCCTGACAGAGTCAATCAAAACTATAGTGATAAACATGACCAACTTAGAAGGGAGATGCGTTTACAAAGACAACTGGAAGGAGGTAGACCAGACAGACGTTGGAGGGGAGATGTGTTTACAAAGACAACTGGAAGGAGGTAGACCAGACAGACGTTGGAGGGGAGATGTGTTTTCAAAGACAACTGGAAGGAGGTAGACCGGACACACGTCCAAGCACACGTCTGTTGATTTTGGCTGGTGTGTACAGATCCAGAAAATAATCTACCACCAGATTATGGGATGCAGAGACTGGTCAGACAATTTTTTGTGCCACTGTCACTCCAGACATTTCACGCGTCGTCACAGGTGATTCGCTTCGACAACCGTGATACAAGGCCAGGCCTCCGTCAACAAGGATAATTGGCAGCGATCAGAGAGGTTTGGCACAAGTGGGTGGAGCGCCTGCTACTCATCTTTAACCCAAGTCCAGACATCACAGTGGATGAGCATCTCTTTTAGGGGACGCTGCCCATTCAACGGTACATGCCAAGCAAACCTTCTAAATATGGAATAAAGTTATGGGCAGCATGTGATGCCAGGACAAGTTATGCCTGGAATATGCAGGTTCACACAGGGAAACCTGCTGATGGTGTTCCCAAAAGGAACCAGGGAAACCTGGTGACGGTGTTCCTGAAAGGAACCAGGGAAACCTGCTGACGGTGTTCCCAAAAGGAACCAGGGAAACCTGCTGACGGTGTTCCTGAAAGGAACCAGGGAAACCTGCTGACGGTGTTCCCGAAAGGAACCAGGGAAACCTGCTGACGGTGTTCCCAAAAGGAACCAGGGAAACCTGCTGACGGTGTTCCTGAAAGGAACCAGGGAAACCTGCTGACGGTGTTCCCGAAAGGAACCAGGGAAACCTGCTGACGGTGTTCCGAAAAGGAACCAGGGAAACCTGCTGACGGTGTTCCTGAAAGGAACCAGGGAAACCTGCTGACGGTGTTCCCGAAAGGAACCAGGGAAACCTGCTGACGGTGTTCCCGAAAGGAACCAGGGAAACCTGCTGACGGTGTTCCCGAAAGGAACCAGGGAAACCTGCTGACGGTGTTCCCGAAAGGAACCAGGGAAACCTGCTGACGGTGTTCCCGAAAGGAACCAGGGAAACCTGCTGACGGTGTTCCTGAAAGGAACCAGTGAAACCTGCTGACGGTGTTCCCAAAAGGAACCAGGGAAACCTGCTGACGGTGTTCCCGAAAGGAACCAGGGAAACCTGCTGACGGTGTTCCCGAAAGGAACCAGGGAAACCTGCTGAAGGTGTTCCCGAAAGGAACCAGGGAAACCTGCTGACGGTGTTCCCGAAAGGAACCAGGGAAACCTGCTGACGGTGTTCCTGAAAGGAACCAGGGAAACCTGCTGACGGTGTTCCCGAAAGGAACCAGGGAAACCTGCTGACGGTGTTCCCGAATTTAACCAGGGAAACCTGCTGACGGTGTTCCCGAAAGGAACCAGGGAAACCTGCTGACGGTGTTCCCGAAAGGAACCAGGGAAACCTGCTGACGGTGTTCCCGAAAGGAACCAGGGAAACCTGCTGACGGTGTTCCCGAAAGGAACCAGGGAAACCTGCTGACGGTGTTCCCGAAAGGAACCAGGGAAACCTGCTGACGGTGTTCCCGAAAGGAACCAGGGAAACCTGCTGACGGTGTTCCCGAAAGGAACCAGGGAAACCTGCTGACGGTGTTCCTGAAAGGAACCAGGGAAACCTGCTGATGGTGTTCCCAAAAGGAACCAGGGAAACCTGGTGACGGTGTTCCTGAAAGGAACCAGGGAAACCTGCTGACGGTGTTCCCAAAAGGAACCAGGGAAACCTGCTGACGGTGTTCCTGAAAGGAACCAGGGAAACCTGCTGACGGTGTTCCCGAAAGGAACCAGGGAAACCTGCTGACGGTGTTCCCAAAAGGAACCAGGGAAACCTGCTGACGGTGTTCCTGAAAGGAACCAGGGAAACCTGCTGACGGTGTTCCTGAAAGGAACCAGGGAAACCTGCTGACGGTGTTCCCGAAAGGAACCAGGGAAACCTGCTGACGGTGTTCCCGAAAGGAACCAGGGAAACCTGCTGACGGTGTTCCTGAAAGGAACCAGGGAAACCTGCTGACCGTGTTCCTGAATTTAATCAGGGAAACCTGCTGACGGTGTTCCTGAAAGGAACCAGGGAAACCTGCTGACGGTGTTCCCGAAAGGAACCAGGGAAACCTGCTGACGGTGTTCCCGAAAGGAACCAGGGAAACCTGCTGACGGTGTTCCTGAAAGGAACCAGGGAAACCTGCTGACGGTGTTCCTGAATTTAATCAGGGAAACCTGCTGACGGTGTTCCTGAAAGGAACCAGGGAAACCTGCTGACGGTGTTCCTGAATTTAATCAGGGAAACCTGCTGACGGTGTTCCTGAAAGGAACCAGGGAAACCTTCTGACGGTGTTCCCGAAAGGAACCAGGGAAACCTGCTGACGGTGTTCCTGAAAGGAACCAGGGAAACCTCTGTGTGCACCAAGAGATGTCAAAACGACCATAATGTTCCATAAATGTAGTGCATATATTTGCAAGGCACATGCAACAACTATCACGTATTGTCCAACATGTGCATGAGAACACACAACATGTAACCACCATTGATTGACAGATTGTGAACATTTCAATGTTTTTGTTATTGTTAGTAATACTGTTATTGTTACTGTTGTTCTTTAAAAAGAATGGAATGGAATTTTGACATCCCACATTTTTTAAAAATGATTTCTACTACGTGTACCGACGAGTTGTTTTAATGTCATATATTGAACATCCTTTTCCTGTCTGTCTATAATGCTGAACTGGACTACTGAGTTCCTCCAAGCTTTTCAAGACAAAGGGTCATAAAAGTGGCTCTTCAAACCTAGGTGTGATATCATGTGACCTAGCAGGACTATAAAAGTACTGCTCCTCTCTTAGCTCACTGATCCTGCTGGACCTCTCCAGCCAGACCTTTCGAGGGAGAAGAACCTCCATTCTCAGTAGGCTGACCATAGGGCCAGGACCTTTGCCTTTAATGGCAAGAACTAGTGAACTGATAAATTAAGGAAAGCACCATTTAGGTAATAGTACCTGTAATCCAGTACAGAAATTGGGACGGGAGAGTCCATACACTAAACAGTCTCAGAAGGAGACAGTCTTTAAAGAGCTAGTGTAGCCTGAAAGAAGGAGAAGACAATTTCGAGCACACCCTCTGCAACTCAAAGGAATAGCCATCAGACAGAGCATCCAGGGTCACAACCCAGAGGATAAGCCCACGAGGGACCTTCCAAAATCAGAGGAAAGGAGAAAGAAACCACCACCAAGGAACCCCTCAACTCAGGACAAAGGAGGACATATCTCCCTCTTGTCTTTGTTCACCTCCATGTGGCCTAACCAGAGCCAGGGCCAACAGACTTAGTTCACAGACTGAGTATCATATTTTTAATATTCAGATATCTTGAAGTCTCTCTTCTTGTCTTTCATTCTATTTCTTGACTTTTCCATGATCATTCTCATTATGTGTGTAAATACTTTGATTAGCGTTATTAAATGTTGATTGTTTAAAGAACTTGTGTTTGTCTTGTTATTCTGTGAAAGAACTCCAATTGATTCTCAAATAATTCATACCTTCATATTAAACAATTTATTACTAGTATTCACATTTCAGTCTTAAAGTGTTATTGTAAATAACTCATAAGTCAGGCTTTCTCCAAGAAAGGTGGTGCCCGGTTAATAATTTCATACTAATAAGTAACACTAGCTTACATATTGTATATGTAATTTTGTATTTCCAGTATAGCTATGCTGTCTCAACAGTGACATGATCACCCTGAAAGCCAGAGGGAATTGGATTTGAATTATAATTGTTTTACATTTACCTAACATTGGATTTGAGAGGAATTCAATTCAGTCTGAATTGCAATATAATTTTTTGGCGTGCTGAATTTGTTGAATTGACACAACCCTACTGGATAGTGAATGTTATTACTTCATTCATTATGGGAAAGTAACGAATGTTATGTTGACTTACCATCAAAGTGAAAAATGTTGCTTTTGTTTCGATTAGGCATCACAACGTTATTTGGTGGGTTATCAACCCAGATTGCAAAGTGATATCCTGGAGGGATCCCCCTCTTTTTGGATTCGAACAGATAGGTCATATCTCTCCACTTCATTTTGGTTCGAATGATATCTCCAAATTTAAACTGTAAAAAAATGTATACGGGGAAATAATGAGGTCACATTAAGTTGCTGTGTAATAATGCTGTAGTTAGTAATGACATTGTGTTAATTAACATGCTGTAAATGCTGTGACATGCACTTTAACATTGGCTTTGTAATTAAATAGTAATGGAGTGAGAGCCGCAACTGGGACTCAAAACTTAGTTCAGTGCAGAGCTGAGTTTCTAATGGACATTAGGCTGGGCCTTAGGGTGTAGACAGTATAACGCTCACACATACACTTTACTTACACTTTATGTAATACAAGTGATGGGTTACGAAGAAGTTCATATTTGGTTTTAGTGCATTTAGATTAGTCAGCACACTACCACATAGGGGGACTGGGTCCGACCAACAATCAAATACAAAAACTGTCTTATCAAATTGGGGTATTCAGATGACACATATATAGGTAACAAACTAACTAGCTACAGTTGAAGTCGGAAGTTTACACACACCTTAGCCAGATACATTTAAACTCCGTTTTTCACATTTCCTGACATTTAATCCTAGTAAAAATTCCCTGTCTTAGGTCAGTTAGGCTCTTTAAGAATGTGAAATGTCAGAATAATGTGAGAACAGGCTCTTCCGTTGCGACGTCGCCGGAGGCCCATCTGCTAGCCCCGGCCCACTAGCTGTCTGAATCGTCGTGTCTCCAGCTCGCCTAGCATAGTAGCGACTACTGCATCAGCTCCCTGACTCACCTATTGCTGCTCACTGGACCCTATGATCACTCGGCTACACATGCCTCTCCCTAATGTCAATATGCCTTGTCTATTGCTCTTTTGGTTAGTGATTACTGTCTCCTTTCACTGTAGAGCCTTCAGCCCTGCCCAAAATGCCTTACATAGCCATTTTGTTCCATCCCCCACAAATGCAGTGGCCTCACCTGGCTTATCTGGTGCCTCTAGAGACAAAACCTCTCATCGTCACTCAATGCCTAGGTTTACCTCCACTGTTCTCACATCCTACCATACCCTTGTCTGTACATTATGGCCTGAATCTATTCTACCACGCCCAGAAATCTGCTCCTTTTACTCTGTTCTGAACACACTGGATGACCAGTTCTTATAGCCTTTAGTCATACCCTTATCCTACACCTCTTATGGGGATGTAGAGGTTAACCAAGGCCCTGCAGCCCACAGCACCACTCCCATTCCCCAAGTGCTCTCATTTGTTGACTTCTGTAACCGTAAAAGCCTTGGTTTCATAAATGTTAACATCGGATGTCTCCTCTCTAAGTTTGTTTTATTCGCTGCTTTAGCACACTCCACCAACACTGATGTCCTAGCCGTGTCTGAATCCTGGCTTAGGAAGGCCACCAAAAATTCAGAAATGTCCATCCCCAACTACAACATTTTCCAACTAGATTGAACTGACAAAGGGGGCAGAGTTGAAATCTACTGCAGAGATAGCCTGCAGAGTTCTGTCATACTATCCAGGTCTGTACCCAAACAATTCCAGCTTCTACTTTTAAAAATCCACCTTTCCAGAAACAAGTCTCTCACCGTTGCCGCTTGTTTAAAGAACCCCTAATAAAAGAATATATAAGTTTAAAGATAACGATTAAATAATTCTGAAATTTAACCATTGGGGATTATAGGTTATGTAGCATGTACAAGGAAAATTTAAAATTTGAAACATAAGTCCAACTAGGTTGGACTGGGAAAGAGAGGAATGTGTGTGTGTGTGCCTAAGAAAACACAGAGAACAATTAAATAGTGTTTGAACCGACCGGCTAGAACTCTGAGAAATGTATGATAGGACAGGGAGTACCCCTCAAGGTTACCCTAATCTCAGGGGAATGGAACTGTCGGCTGGGTAGAAGATAACTCTCCTAATGTTCGTGTGCATGTGTATGCGTAAGTAAGGAGCATGGTATAAAATGGATGTCTTTGTATATGAACTGGAGAGTGCTCTCGTGAATAAACATTGATTTGACTATTGTAAGATGGGAATTCTGTCTGTTTTATTTAAACCAGAACTTTACAAACTCTGGGTTGCAGACTGAGTAGATTAATTGAAGTTTATGAACATTGATAACAAAATTCTATATCACCCCCCTCAGCGCCCAGCTGTGCCCCGGACATCATATGTGAATTGATTGCCCCTCATCTATTTTCAGAGTTCGTACTGTTAGGTGACCTAAACTGGGATATGCCTAACAACCAGGCCATCCTACAATCTAAAATAGATTCCCTCAATCTCACACAAATTATCAAGGAACCTACCAGGTACAACAAGTCTGTGTCTGCCTTGTGCATAAGCAGCAGGTGCGCGAGACAAAACTCAAAGCATACTAAGCAGTGCACTGTGACATATGCATTACTAGTCATAGTGTACTCAGAATGTAAAAATAATATGTACGTGTTAAATTATTAAGTGACATTGATATTTAAGTGATATTTAAGTCCTTGTTGGACTTAAATTGACACTTCAATTGGTCTTTAGTGTTATTTGACTTACAGTATCAGATAACAAAACAGGTACTGACCAGACTGGCGCTAGACAGGGCAGCAGGAGCAGAATTCCGGCGGCCAGGATCAGGTGACCGGTCAGGAGGAGCATGATTCAGGGCAGCAGGAGCAGAATTCCGGCGGGCAGAAGGAGGATTCTGCTGTGAATTGAGAATATAGATTTTCAAGGCTGTAAAGAACTTTTTCATAAGTTCATTGCATGATAATAATATGGGCGATAAAGGTACAGTTTGTGCAACATTTTAAAATGCAATCACAGAATAAAACACGTTTGAAAGCAACTAATGATATTACAGCTTTCTGATGGCATCAAAATGATTAAACTGTCAACTGTCAATATTGAGTGAATGGCAGCATTTTACATCCAAAGTATACGTCATTGCATTGAGAGAAAGGCAGACAGAGAGTCATATTACATTTAGGACATTACATTTGCTGTTAGATTCATCAATTTCACAGACAAAGGTAAAGGATATAGGTTGAAGAAATCATTTAAGATGTGAAAATGAATATACATTTACAACCCAGGCCCTGTCCAGAAATAAACCTCAGCCCCTAACCTCTAGTTAACCTCTAGAATTCTGAGAGGGTTTGATGGGTGATGATGTAGTGATACCGTCACCTACCCTCTAATCTGCTATGTGGAATTCTGGCCCTATTGCTTAAACCTTCCCAATCCTCTAAGATCTGCACACGCGTCTAGGGGTTGTTTCTGAACAGAGCCCCACAACCTTGTAAGTTTGTGGCAAGCCTCCATCACTACTGCAGAGAACGGCATCGGCAGTAAGCAGGTTTAAGCATGTTAGGAATTTGATGAATAATGACTAAACAATATCTACATTTTAAATAGAACTATAACTAATTCAACTCTACTCTGTGTTATTATATCTGATTAACAATGTTCATTCATAAGGAAAGGATTGTGTAGCATGAAACAGGGGGTAATTAAACATAATAAACACCATTCCAGCTGGGTTGGGGAGGAATGGATTGTGGGTTTTTAAGTAAGCAAAGAGGGTCGTTAACCTATGGTTGAACCGACTCAACTTAGCTCTGGGATGTTTAGATAAGGCAGCGAGTGTCTCCCTAGGTTTTCCATTATCTGGAACTGTCTGCTGAATAGTGATAGATGAAGGTGAGATTTCAGAAGATATATATATATATATTGGTGCCCACCACTGCTAGCAATATAGTAAGTCAAATATCATACGGACAATATAACTAGACAACTCACATAACTAAAGTTTACAAGGTTTGTAATGTTGTATCTTTACCTGTTTATCTGCCTGTTGAGCTGGCTTAGAAGCAGATCCCTGTTAGTATAACAGAGAGATAATTGTTTCAGAACAAAACAAACTATTTCAATGACTTGCAATAAAAATATATCACTTTTGTTGACACATACTAACAAGATGGTAAATGTCATACTGGTAGATTAGGAGATTAACTCCTGAATTGTGTGTTTTAAAAGCATTTATTTTAAGTCACTTACCCCTCCTTTAACAGAGATGGTCAGTTGAAAAAGTAAGATGGCCAAAAGGAAGGTCAGCTTCATTCTCATCATCATGGCAGTCCAGGGGAAATGCTGGAAAGAAACATATCAGTGAATGTGACTCTGCTGCACTGTTCCTTCAGAAGTGTGTTTGGTTTTCACCAATTCTTTTATAGATTGTGTGAATTTACAAGGACCGACGCTGGAGTCGAGAAGCAGGTATGTGGAGTTGATATTTAATTAAGAACAGACAAAGAGCAAGCCAGAACCAGCATCAGCACATGGATACACAATGACAAACGACAATCAATGTAGCAGCGGAGAACAGAGCTTAGGAACTGACAAATCATTTTAGGTCAGTACTGAACTTGTCACACAATGGGACAATCTATTTGTCAGGTGCGTGAATGAGGACCCAAAAGCGAATTAACAAAACAGAGTTTCTTTAATGACGAAACACACGTAGGCTCAGATGGACAGGCAGATTCCGACAGGACAGGACAAGGTTAGATGAACTGGCAGATTCCGACAGGACAGGACAAGGTTGCAGCAAACACGACGATAGTCTGGTTCAGGCATGAGAAACACAAACGAGAATCCGACAAAGACAGAAGCAGGAACAGAGAGAGATATAGAGACCTAATCAAAGGGAAAAAGGGAACAGGTGGGAAAAGGGGTGAACGAGGTAGTTAGAGAAGACAAGGAACAGCTGGGGGAAGGAGGGTAAGAAAAGGCAACCCAATACGACCAGCAGAGGGAGACAGGGTAAAGAGAAAGAACAGAAACAAGACACAACATGACACTATTTCTAAATCAAGTGTAAACATCCCAGAAACACTGCTGTTCAAATCAAACACACTTCTGAAATTATAGTGCGGAAAAACATCTGTTATGGTTGAATTCCGACTTCAGACTTCAAAGCCATAACAACATCCAGAGAAGTCATGAACATTTTATTCTTGAAAGGCCACTGATGAGGACCAAATGTCTTATCATTCATTTAGGCTAATGTATCTCTACTGCTATCTCTTCTATATGACATTCTTATCTCAAGAAGCAATTTCAGTGTTTAAACACTTGTTTTCTAACTATAGGGTAGGTTGCCACTGGAGTTGGTTAGCTGAGAGATCAACCATAGCAGCTTTGTTAAATGTCAGACAGACATTGACTAAAACAGGAATAGAATATTTAAGTTCATCACAGATATACAACACAACCTCCCAAATCAATGTGTAAATAGATAGTTTTTACAAACAGAGAATAACTTTTTAAAACGTTTTCATACCTATAACAATTGAATGCTCCATGTATTTGGACCCAGGTTCGTTTGGTACTAGAGGCATTTGTAATGTTTCAAACAGACAAATTCAGCCACATTTGAAAATACACATACAAATACTTCAATAATGAAATGTTTTATTTAACAAGTCAGTTAAGATCAATGACGGCCTACCCCTGCCTAACCCTAATGACGCTCAGCCACTGAGACGCAGTGCCTTGGACTGATGTGCCATTCGCCAGCCCCATAAGGATGTATTTGTTCCCAGGTCTGCAGCTGAGACAGACCGATGAAGAGACCACTGTCTCTTCTGATAAGATATGAAGTATCACTTACCTCCGGAGAGAAAGACAAGTGGACGTTGAGTTGAGAGGTGAGAGTGATGGGTCTTTCCTGTGATGGTCAGAGCCTATCGAAGCTGGGAGAGGTGACCTTTTAAATACTGTTCTTGACCAGACCCGTGACAATGGAGCCTCAGACTTCCTCCAACTGCTCTGACCTTAACAATTGGAACACTTTAAATAATTATCAGCTGCTTTGAATATGTTCTGATATTAAACCCAGGTGGAGAGAGAGATGATGGTGCAGATGGAGGCCCAGGTGGAGAGAGACATGATGGTGCAGGTGGAGGCCCAGGTGGAGAGAGAGATGATGGTGCAGATGGAGGCCCAGGTGGAGAGAGACATGATGGTGCAGGTGGAGAGAGACATGCTGGGGCAGGTGGAGGAACAGGTAGAGAGAGACATGATGATGCAGATGGAGGCCCAGATGAAGAGAGACATGATGTGGCAGGTGGAGGCCCAGGTGGAGAGAGAGATGATGGTGCAAGTGGTGGCCCAGGTGGAGAAAGACATGATGGTGCAGGTCGAGGCCCAGGTGGAGAGAGACATGATGGTGCAGATGGAGGCCCAGGTGGAGAGAGACATGATGGTGCAGGTGGAGGCCCAGGTGGAGAGAGACATGATGGTGCAGATGGAGGCCCAGGTGGAGAGAGACATGATGGTGCAGGTGGAGGCCCAGGTGGAGAGAGACATGATGGTGCAGGTGGAGGCCCAGGTGGAGAGAGACATGATGGTGCAGATGGAAGCCCAGGTGGAGAGAGACATGATGGTGCAGATGGAAGCCCAGGTGGAGAGAGACATGATGGTGCAGATGGAGGCCCAGGGGGAGAGAGACATGATGGTGCTCTCTAATAAAGAATATGCTGTATGTTGTCAAGGTCTTCTACAGTTATCATCAGCTGAACTCACAAAAAACATTTAAGTCAATAACAACATGTAACAATTTGTCTTTTGGAATGATATATCTTGTCATTATTATATTGACATTAGTCCTTCATATTCTGTATAACTTAACATGTTGCAAGTTTCATTCTTGGGTTGAAATAAAGAAATTGTGATATTTTTTTTTAGATTAAAGGAGTTCAAAACAAATATTTTCTAAATTACAGTTATATTTCTGGTATATAGATACGTTTAGACACATTCTGTGGAACACTGTACTAGGCAGGATTTTCACAGGCAGACAGAGTAACCAGTAACGAGATGAAGGAACTCATGAACATAGAAAAGGGAAGTAACAGGTCACAGCTGATTGGCCTAATGCCAATGATGTGGACCAATGATATGAGAGTTCATATCCACAGCGGGCGTATCCAAATAAGAACAGAATCTGAATCATAACATTATGAAACACTTCTAGTAGTAAAACTCAACAGATATAGAAAATGAAATACCAGCAAGTTGTTAAATGAACAAAGAGCTTGTATAGACATTTAATTAACATTTATTCAAATCAGACGCTTTAACGTTAACGAACACAGAACCTTCCTTCCATGCCATTACATTCTACTGTGGACTGAAGAGGAAGCCATGACATCTTTGAAAAACCTTTAAGTTTGAGGTCTTATTTAAATAGATGAGTTAATATGTTCATGGACCAGTGTGGTTTAGTGTATCAGTTCCTGGTGTTAACCTTCATAGTCCAGGTGAAGAGCTGAAACAGAATCAGACTCTATAACCACTATCTATACACACTATCTATGTACACTATCTATAACCACTATCATACACAGGTTGTCAGTATACAGAGCAACAACATGTTACTTTGTGTTCTGTTCATTACCACTCTATAACTCTATTGGACATTGGTGTGGTGATATTGATCCTTTACATACTGTCCAGATTAAATTGTTACACATTTCACTCTAGAGTCAAGAACACAAAGGAATGGAATGGATGTGAAGGGATTCAGAGGGAGAATGGGAATTGACAAGATGAAGCCAGGGACTGTATATGATGGAACCAGGGGGTGGACTGTAGAGTTTGGGCCTGGAGTCTTGGTCAACATCATCATCAGGCCATGGTAGGTAGGCTGCTGCTGCGATGATAACGATGATGATGATGATGATGACAGTCCCCCTCAGGAGGAACTAAAGGTGGAGGAGGAGGGATGTTAGTTTGGTCAGGTTTAAGTAGCGGTGGCTGTGGTGTATAACAAAAGTGAGGACAGGTGTGGAGGATGATTGGCAGTTAGTTGGTGCTTGTTGAGTTGATGGAAAAGCTACGTTCAAGGCGACTAGTTGAAAGAGTTGCTTTCAGGTCTGGTCCTCTCTCCTGAATTTAAGTAAACATTTAACTCCATTAAACACATTAAGATGCAATATTTTCGAATGAATGGAATTCTAAAAGTATGTTTAAAAAAATGAAAGTGATCTTTCTGGTGTCTAGGTATAGATTCGGACCAAAACAATGGAAACGCAGACATGACACTGTAAAAACATGTTTATTTGGTGGTTAAGTAGGAACGTTTGTGAACCACTATACGACACAGCGTGTCCTACTGGGTTAAAACAACAGGGACACCACTGTTTTACCTCAGCAGGAGCCCCACTACTGTATGTTAATAAAAGAGGAAGCACAGGAAGTGTTCAGGCTGATAGAAACAGACCAGACTTTCAGAACACTAGTGAAAGCAAGGTTTGTATGTAAGGAGATTAGAGACCCCTTGATGGGCTCCAAACATGTCACCAGATACCTATAGCTACTGACTGGACATCTCTCTAAAATAACCTAACATGTCTTCATCTGGAAAACTACATTTTACATTTCATGTATTACCTTATTTGGGTATACAATATCCACAAATGTTACTGGACACGCTGAATTAGGTACAAGTATATCAACAATATGCAAGTGTGAACTCTGAGTTGATTGACACTGTCTGCTAATGTATGTGTGTGAGTGTGAGTGTGAGTGTGTGTGTACAGTATGTGACAAGAACAGAGGGTTCAGGTTCAACATTTCAAACTTACATAAACACATGTTCGTGCCAGCCACAGGCATTTCTTTTTAGACACCTCTCTGTCCTGTACATCTCAACTGTGAAATCAGCATCTAACCAAATAGGTTCCAAGCCTTCTGCTAACCTAGATATGAGAGGAGCAGTGGTCCATGGTCTCTAGCAGAGCATACCAGGTGTACTGAACTATCACCGTGGTTTTACAAAGAAGGCTGATAGAGCCAGGTGAAGGTGATATTCAGAACAAAGACTCTCTTGGACATTATCATTAAAGGAAGTATATCTGTCGTCCCATTATATAACATCAATCAACATACTTTGTTCTTTCATTTAGTAGTCAGTACTACTGTTAAATTGAAATTCAGTTTGTCTGTCATTGAGTTTGTCTGGACAAAATCTTTAACATCCTGTTTGCCTGAAATGTTAAATATATAAAATGTGTTTCCTAAGATATAAAAACTTTTAGTGTTTAAAGCAGAACTTTTATGTTTTGCAATAAATAAATGTCGGCATGTTGAATAAAAAACATGAGCTGGCGCACACAAAGAGAAAAATATTTTATGTGGATGTTCTGACAAACCTCAGGACATTGTGCAATAAAGTGCATAAATAAAGGTTACGTGGAACATTTTTATGAATGTTGATTTGTGTTCTGTTCACATTTAATAACTCTACCGGACATTGTGATATTGATCCTTCACATACTGTCCAGCTGAACTTGTTACACGTTTCACTCTAAGGTCAAAAACACAAAGCTCCTCCCCAGACGTCACAGCTGATTGGCATAATATCCATGAGACCAATGAGATGAGAGTTGATACCAACACAGAGCCTGTATGTGGGGAGGAGAAGGTGGTTTCCCCCCCCTGTCATCCATCTGGGGGTCTACACAGAAAAAACCCAGACTCGATGGTTGTATTGGAATAATCCCAGACATTTCCAACAGCACATCTTTACAGTGGTTTCTGTCTTTCCTACTAACCCACCAAAAACACATCTTTAAGCTACATTTTTGGAAGAAAAGACAAGTGTCGTCTAGGTGGGTCGCAAACACTCATCTGCGCCGTTTCAAAAATAAATACAAATCGGGTGATGCCCGGCAACATCTGTGACCCTCCAGGGAGGTCAACGCACTGCGGCCAATATGCTGTATTTTTGTCTGCTTTGTAGTCACTTTTGTCTGCAACTTCTCTTTTCTACCATTGAATCAGATTCACATTAACCGACATCTGCATATTTGTTGTTTTGGTGGTGTCGAAGGTGTAACTGCGTTAGAGCTGTCAAATCCACAATCTGCTCCTGGCATTATACCTAAAGCAGCATTGCTTTTGGCGGCATGGAGTCGTATTAATAACTCTACCTGAGGTCTGTCCAACGCTGGTCCGACCAAGCTGACTCCACACTCCAAGACTGCTTCCATCACGTGGACTGGGACATGTTTCGTATTGCGTCAGACAACAACATTGACGAATACGCTGATTCGGTGTGCGAGTTCATTAGAACGTGCGTTGAAGATGTCGTTCCCATAGCAACGATTAAAACATTCCCTAACCAGAAACCGTGGATTGATGGCAGCATTCGCGTGAAACTGAAAGCGCGAACTACTGCTTTTAATCAGGGCAAGGTGTCTGGTAACATGACCGAATACAAACAGTGCAGCTATTCCCTCCGCAAGGCTATCAAACAAGCTAAGCGTCAGTACAGAGACAAAGTAGAATCTCAATTCAACGGCTCAGACACAAGAGGCATGTGGCAGGGTCTACAGTCAATCACGGACTACAGGAAGAAATCCAGCCCAGTCACGGACCAGGATGTCCTGCTCCCAGGCAGACTAAATAACTTTTTTGCCCGCTTTGAGGACAATACAGTGCCACTGACACGGTCTGCAACGAAAACATGCGGTCTCTCCTTCACTGCAGCCGAGGTGAGTAAGACATTTAAACGTGTTAACCCTCGCAAGGCTGCAGGCCCAGACGGCATCCCCAGCCGCGCCCTCAGAGCATGCGCAGACCAGCTGGCCGGTGTGTTTACGGACATATTCAATCAATCCCTATACCAGTCTGCTGTTCCCACATGCTTCAAGAGGGCCACCATTGTTCCTGTTCCCAAGAAAGCTAAGGTAACTGAGCTAAACGACTACCGCCCCGTAGCACTCACTTCCGTCATCATGAAGTGCTTTGAGAGACTAGTCAAGGACCATATCACCTCCACCCTACCTGACACCCTAGACCCACTCCAATTTGCTTACCGCCCAAATAGGTCCACAGACGATGCAATCTCAACCACACTGCACACTGCCCTAACCCATCTGGACAAGAGGAATACCTATGTGAGAATGCTATTCATCGACTACAGCTCGGCATTCAACACCATAGTACCCTCCAAGCTCGTCATCAAGCTCGAGACCCTGGGTCTCGACCCCGCCCTGTGCAACTGGGTACTGGACTTCCTGACGGGCCGCCCCCAGGTGGTGAGGGTAGGCAACAACATCTCCTCCCCGCTGATCCTCAACACTGGAGCCCCACAAGGGTGCGTTCTGAGCCCTCTCCTGTACTCCCTGTTCACCCACAACTGCGTGGCCACGCACGCCTCCAACTCAATCATCAAGTTTGCGGACGACACAACAGTGGTAGGCTTGATTACCAACAACGACGAGACGGCCTACAGGGAGGAGGTGAGGGCCCTCGGAATGTGGTGTCAGGAAAATAACCTCACACTCAACGTCAACAAAACTAAGGAGATGATTGTGGACTTCAGGAAACAGCAGAGGGAACACCCCCCTATCCACATCGATGGAACAGTAGTGTCATGTCTTGTCATGTTATGTCTTGTTCCTGTTCTTTCTCTTCACTCTGTCTCCCTCTGCTGGTCGTATTAGGTTACCTTCTCTTTCTCTCCTCCTCCAGCTGTTCCTCATCTCCTCTAACTACCTCGTTCACCCTCTTCCCACCTGTTCCCTTTTTCCCTCTGATTAGGTCTCTATTTCTCTCTCTTTTCCTGCTTCTTTCTTTGTCAGATTCTCGTTTGAGTTTCTCATGCCAGAACCAAACTATCGTCTCGTTTGCTTCACCCTTGTCCCGTCCTGTCGGAATCTGCCTGTTCTTCTGATGCTACGTGTGATCAGGTACCTCTGTCCTCTACGACCCGCGCCTACCCAGAGAGACCAGCAGTCTGTCGCCGCTAACCCAGCTATTCTCCTCTGCTGCTAAGAAGGGGACTCTAACCCAGCTATTCTCCTCTGCTGCTAAGAAGGGGGACTCTTCTGTGAATATCAGAAGAACTTTATGATTAATTTGTCGCCCTCTCTGCGGGTTGTCTATTTTGCCATTATATACATCTGAAGAGGATCTATGTCTTCCCTGTGTTTTGACATTAAAGGACTGTTTTTGTTAAACCGCTTTTGGGTCCTCACTCACGTGCATAACAAGTAGTGGAGAGGGTAGCAAGTTTTAAGTTCCTCGGCATACACATCACAGAAAACTGAATTGGTCCACTCACACAGACAGCATTGTGAAGAAGGCGCAGCAGCGCCTCTTCAACCTCAGGAGGCTGAAGAAATTCGGCTTGTCACCAAAAGCACTCACAAACTTCTACAGATGCACAATTGAGAGCATCTTGGCGGGCTGTATCACCGCCTGGTACGGCAACTGCTCCGCCCTCAACCGTAAGGCTCTCCAGAGGGTAGTGAGGTCTGCACAACGCATCACCGGGGGCAAACTACCTGCCCTCCAGGACACCTACACCACCCGATGTCACAGGAAGGTCATAAAGATCATCAAGGACATCAACCACCCGAGCCATTGCCTGTTCACCCCGCTATCAACCAGAAGGCGAGGTCAGTACAGGTGCATCAAAGCTGGGACCGAGAGACTGAAAAACAGCTTCTATCTCAAGGCCATCAGACTGTTAAACAGCCACCACTAACACTGAGTGGCTGCTGCCAACACACTGACACTGACTCAACTCCAGCCACTTTAATAATGGGAATTGATGGGAAATGATGTAAATATATCACTAGCCACTTTAAACAATGCTACCTTATATAATGTTACTTACCCTACATTATTCATCTCATATGCATACGTATATACTGTACTCTATATCATCGACTGTATCCTTATGTAATACATGTATCACTAGCCACTTTAACTATGCCACTTTGTTTACATACACATCTCATATGTATATACTGTTCTCGATACCATCTACTGTATCTTGCCTATGCTGCTCTGTACCATCACTCATTCATATATCCTTATGTACATATTCTTTATCCTCTTACACTGTGTACAAGACAGTAGTTTTGGAATTGTTAGTTAGATTACTTGTTATTACTGCATTGTCGGAACTAGAAGCACAAGCATTTCGCTACACTCGCATTAACATCTGCTAACCATGTGTATGTGACAAATAAAATTTGATTTGATTTGATTTGATTAAGAGAAATCACATTAAGAATTGTTTACATGTTCAAACACAAATGTGAGGTGTTATCTACACCTCGATTAGGCTGATAGAAATCCTCATCATTTAGTTGAATTATTTTTAATTTGACTATAATTGTTTCTATATAGCCTACACTTTCTTGTTCTGAACTTCTAACCTGAGTGGGATGGGTGTGGCTTTGTGACAATGATCAAGAGCAGCTGCTCACCGATTTGACAGCTCCAACGTAGTTACACCTACAACACACCACACCGACAAACATCTTATATGTTGGTGTCGGCTATCGCTGGATAAAATCCCCTAGAGTCCATTGAAGCACCGGTGCGTCAATCTAAATAACAAACAAAAAAATCCCCATCAAAATCTGTCTGCTGTAAGCTACATATATCTGTTTCTTTTGCATGGGCTGCATCCCAATCCACCGCATCTGAAAATTTCGCCCTTCCGCATCTGGGGTGATAGGTGGCAGAGCCAGAGCAGTGTTCGTCAGACCATAAGACGGTCTTCTCACAAAAACGTCTGTAGTGTTTGGCCTACAAACTAATACGAAAGGGAGACTAAAAACACGATGGTGTTCTCCGTTTTGCTCTACGACCCCCATAAGCCCCACGGGACTCCTATGACATCAGTAACGCTGATGTGCCAACTTCTGTCTGTAGCTTCTTAACCGTTTAGACTACTCTATCATGCAGGTGAATAAGGGAGTTTACTTGACTTCTGAATTTCATACATGATACTCTACATCTTGTGTCACACTCAATGTGGTCCCCACATCCCACTTGTAGTCCATGAATTCTTGGTGTTACAACCACCCATCTACATCCCCCTTCTTTTAACTTGCAACACTAACAATGTTCAATGTTACACAGCCTATTGTGACCCCATTGTCTTATAGTTCTAGGCCTAAGAATTCCAAAAGTGACCATCTTTGGGATTGGGCTTGCTTACCCTTCCAGACCGAGTCAGTGTTAGGGCAGGATCGCCAGCTAGAAGAGCTGACCCTTGAGAATTTTTTTTAGAAACAGCTCCAGTGCCAGGGGCAGTAGGGACAGGCCCTAATGGACTGAGCTGCCTTGCACTGTGGTCTTAGTACACTTCTCCCCTCATTCTTTGTTGTGTCAGAGCCTCCTTCACCACAGGGCGAAGCATCTCTGTGGTTGTGAGAAGCATTTTCCAAGTCCTCCTGGAAAACAGTCTCTTCTCGGGGAAGGATGCGCACAAACAGCAACGCAGCATGGATATCGGACTGGTCTCTGTGATACTTTTCCAATAAGTGTTTTGCTGAGCGTACAGCGCTCTCCACCAACCCACCAACCTCTCCACCAACCTACCAACCTCTCCACCAACCCACCAACCCGCTCTCCACCAACCCGCCAACCTCTCCACCAACCCACCAACCTCTCCACCAACCCACCAACCCGCTCTCCACCAACCCACCAACCCGCTCTCCACCAACCCACCAACCTCTCCACCAACCTCTCCACCAACCTCTCCACCAACCCACCAACCTCTCCACCAAACCACCAACCTCTCCACCAACCCACCAACCCGCTCTCCACCAACCCACCAACCCGCTCTCCACCAACCCGCTCTCCACCAACCCACCAACCCGCTCTCCACCAACCCACCAACCCGCTCTCCACCAACCCGCCAACCCGCTCTCCACCAACCCACCAACCTCTCCACCAACCCGTTACGCAGGTCTGGGTAATTCCAGTCCTCGGGGGCCTGATTGGTGTCACACTTCCCCATCCCTAGCAAACAGACCTGATTTAAACAAATTTCATTTTTAACTCTATCACGTTTAATGTCCCTGTACCACGTTTAAGATCCCTGTAGAGACTGGCCTTGGACAGATCGCTGTAGAGACTGGCCTGGACAAATCCCTGTAGAGACTGGCCTGGACAGATCCCTGTAGAGACGCCATGGACAGATCCCTGTAGAGACTGGCCTGGACAAATCCCTGTAGAGACTTGACTGGACAAATCCCTGTAGAGACTTGACTGGACAGATCCCTGTAGAGACTGGCCTTGGACAGATCCCTGTAGAGACTGGCCTGGACAAATCCCTGTAGAGACTGGCCTGGACAGATCCCCTGTAGAGACGCCTTGGACAGACCTCTGTAGAGACTAGCCTGGACAGATCCCTGTAGAGAATGGCCTTGGACAGATCCCTGTAGAGAATGGCCTTGGACACATCCGTGTAGAGACTGGCCTTGGACAGATCCTATATACATCATACCTGCTGTATACCCTCCATCAAACCTTATGTACCCTCCATCATATGGAGCGAGCTGGGGTCTCAGTCCAGTCTTTGTAACCCCCTGTGTCTGGGGATGGGGATCTCAGTGCGTGCTGCATTCAGATACATGTTCTGATGATGTGTTGCAGGAACCTGTTTGGCTTGAGAATCCAGACAGTATACAGTGGAATGCTATTAATTGGCCCCTGACACTCTTTGCTGTCTATCTACTGAGGCCCATTGTTGGAATTCTGACTTGATGCCATCCCATTGAATTGTGGGATTAAGGAGGATATTAATCTGTGCCTAGTAGAGAGTTCCCATCATACCTACTGTATACCCCCCATCATACCTACTGTATACCCTCCATCATACCTGATGTATACCCTCCATCATACCTACTGTATACCCTCCATCATACCTACTGTATACCCTATACCCTCCATCATATCTACTGTATACCCTCCATCATACCTACTGTATACCCTCCATCATACCTACTGTATACCCTACATCATACCTACTGTATACCCTCCATCATACCTTATGTACCCTCCATCATACCTACTGTATACCCTCCATCATACCTACTGTATACCCTCCATCATACCTTATGTACCCTCCATCATACCTACTGTATACCCTCCATCATACCTACTGTATACCCTCCATCATACCTTATGTACCCTCCATCATACCTACTGTATACCCTCCATCATACCTACTGTATACCCTCCATCATACCTTATGTACCCTCCATCATACCTACTGTATACCCTCCATCATACCTACTGTATACCCTCCATCATACCTGATGTATACCCTCCATCATACCTACTGTATGTCCTCCATCATACCTACTGTATAACCTCCATCATACCTAATGTATACCCTCCATCATACCTACTGTATACCCTCCATCATACCTACTGTATACCCTCCATCATACCTACTGTATTCTCTCCATCATACCTACTGTATACCCTCCATCATACCTGATGTATACCCTCCATAATACCTACTGTTTACCCTCCATCATACCTACTGTATACCCCCCATCATACCTACTGTATACCCTCCATCATACCTACTGTATACCCCCCATCATACCTACTGTATACCCTCCATCATACCTACTGTATACCCTCCATCATACCTACTGTATATCCTCCATCATACCTAATGTTTACCCTATACCCTCCATCATATCTACTGTATACCCTCCATCATACCTACTGTATACCCTCCATCATACCTACTGTATACTCTACATCATACCTACTGTATACCCTCCATCATACCTTATGTACCCTCCATCATACCTACTGTACACCCTCCATCATACCTTATGTACCCTCCATCATACCTACTGTATACCCTCCATCATACCTACTGTATTCCCTCCATCATACCTACTGTATACCCTCCATCATACCTGATGTATACCCTCCATAATACCTACTGTTTACCCTCCATCATACCTACTGTGTACCCCCCATCATACCTACTGTATACCCTCCATCATACCTACTGTATACCCCCATCATACCTACTGTATACCCTCCATCATACTTACTGTATACCCTCCATCATACCTACTGTATACCCTCCATCATACCTACTGTATACCCTCCATCATACCTAATGTATACCCTATACCCTCCATCATATCTACTGTATACCCTCCATCATACCTACTGTATACCCTCCATCATACCTACTGTATACCCTACATCATACCTACTGTATACCCTCCATCATACCTTATGTACCCTCCATCATACCTACTGTATACCCTCCATCATACCCACTGTATACCCTCCATCATACCTAATGTATACCCTCCATCATACCTTATGTACCCTCCATCATACCTACTGTATACCCTCCATCATACCTTATGTACCCTCCATCATACCTACTGTATACCCTCCATCATACCTGATGTATACCCTCCATAATACCTACTGTTTACCCTCCATCATACCTACTGTATACCCCCCATTATACCTACTGTATACCCTCCATCATACCTACTGTATACCCTCCATCATACCTACTGTATACTCTCCATCATACCTACTGTATACCCTCCATCATACCTACTGTATACCCTCCATCTTACCTGATGTATACCCTCCATCATACCTACTGTATACCCTCCATCATACCTGATGTATACCCTCCATCATACCTACTGTATGTCCTCCATCATACCTACTGTATGTCTTCCATCATACCTACTGTATACCCTCCATCACACCAACTGTATACCCTCCATCATACCTACTGTATACCCTCCATCATACCTACTGTATACCCTCCATCATACCTACTGTATACCCTCCATCATACCTACTGTATACCCTCCATCATACCTACTGTATTCCCTCCATCATACCTACTGTATACCCTCCATCATAGCTACTGCCTACCCTCCATAAAACCTTTACCCTCCAGTGGGACTTTACTGGGCTCACTGGATGACAAATCTTGACAGAAGAGCATGGCTAACACACAGACATACGCATGCACTCACAGGTGAACACAAGCTGAGTGTGTCCTCTCTGTGGAATACGTGTGATGTCACCAGCATTCTTAGTGGATTGACAAATTAGATAACAAGCAGGGCTTGTTTGGGGGAGGGGCTTTATTACTCCTGTATAAGTGGAGAAACATACTCCTCTGTACTTTATGAAATGGCCCTTTATTACTCCAGGAAAGTAGTCCTCAGCTCCCCCCAAAACCCCAAACAACTTCCTGCGGCTATGGGTCAGGGGTCAATTTAGAATCCAATAGTACTTAGCTCATATTAGCAGTTGTCATCATATCACCTATTAGTGATCATGTAGTTATCACTTAGTTATAATTAGGTATCAGGTAGTTATCATTTAGTTATAGATTAGTTTTCAGTTAGTTATCAATTAGTTATCATGTAGTTGTATTATAAATAGTCCACTGTAAAACACTAGACCAGGGTATCCAAAACTACCCTGGAGGTCCAGATTGCTGCTGGTTTTCTGTTCTACCTGATAATGAATTGCATCCACCTGGTGTCCCAGGTATAAATCAGTCCCTGATTAGAAGGGAAGAATGAAAAAATGCAGTCAAACTGGCACAAAGGTCCAGAATATAATTTGAGAGCACGAGACCAAAGGTCTTTAGGTTGTACATTGTCTGCCATCTGGTGTTGGGATTCAACTATTACATCAGTGATAATCATGTCCATGTGCTGCTAACAGTAATGTCTCCAACATTTCCTCATCTTCCAGTAAAACATCATATTACCAATAAATCACTTAACACGAGATGAATGTTAATACGTGAGTTATAACATTTAAAAAAAAATGCAACTCTTAATTGACGGCTTACCCTTTTAATAAAACAGACAGGAAACAGAATTCTTGCTCATGTTTTATTATTATTAAGACCTCACTTCATACAGAGACAGAGAGGATGGAAGAGAGAGAGAACATCTGAGAGGTTTAGAACTCACTTCATCCAGAGACAGAGAAGATGGAAGAGAGAGAGAACATCTGAGAGGTTTAGACCTCACTTCATACAGAGACAGAGAGGATGGGAGAGAGAGAGAGAACATCTGAGAGGTTTAGACCTCACTTCATACAGAGACAGAGAGGATGTGAGAGAGAGAGAACATCTGAGAGGTTTAGAACTCAAGCAGCTGGTGCACCCTGATTGAGACGATTGAGAAGGCCTCCTTTATCAACTTCCTTTGCCAAATCTTTCTGCATTGGGTATTCGTGATCACTTTCTTTACCACTGCAAAAGATCGACGCAAGTGTGTTTCGCTGTGATTGAAAAAAGGAAAGAGGATATGAGGTCTGGTATGAACCACTGATTGTAGTGTTAGCACTGTACACATATCATATATATTCATCAATGCATGTTTTAGTCACATATCCAAATATATTTGATTTAACAATTCAACTATTGTATAATGTTGACAAAAACCTTTGAAAAGTGTGAAAGCAATCAATGTGTTATGTGTTTATAAATGTGTTCAACAACAACAAAAATGTTTTAAAAAATCAACAACAGCAAAAAACTATAATTATTACCTGTTTTGATATTTTTACCCCATAGCGGATGAACGTGGCAAGATGTTCACAGTTGCTTTTCAATTTGTCATATTCCCCACAATTTCGGTAGAGCTTGTCAATAACCTCAATAATTTCTTCATCAGACCTGACCTTAATATTAGTGTCATTGTCAAGGTAATTGTCTTTCTTATGGGTCCCTTCATCACCAGTTAACTGAGTAAATTCGCACCTACGGTTTGGTGCATCACCTGTAAAGGCAATAGCACAAATTGAGAATAGTTTTAAGGACATTTTCAGGAAAAGTTTCAGTAAATATTGAACTAGTATAAGATATCTCTTGTTATGTTGAATTACATTATTATTTATTTATTTGCCCATTTACCTGTGAAATGAAAAATATCTTCATTTTCTTTTTTATTCTGAATGGGTTTCGCGGTTCCTCCCACATATATGGCATAGTGCTTATAAGCATGTCGTTTTCTGGGAAATGCTATTATATCTCCAAACGTATACTGTTAAAAGAAAGAGGAAAACAGAAAGACATTTATAAATTCATAAATTCTACATTTACACAATTTGATGTTCCTCTCACACTCTTGCAAAACGTATTGCATCTTTAATGTGTTAACAGCAGAACCAAACAGGCTGTTGGGGTGGTGGTGGGCTAGCATAAAACAGACAACGCATAGAGGATGGCAGCGGCAATATTAAGCAGCAAAGAAAAGCCAATCGCATAGGTCAGTGGTTCTCAACCAGGGGGGACTAGGATCACTGGGGAGTACTGGGCCTATTCAGAAGGGGAACTGGAGAAGACTCATGAGACCATATGCTTACTGATACAATGCACATGACAGGATACTTCAGGGGTATTCCAGGCAGAACAACATTCAGTTGGTGGTACTGTCATCAAAAAAGTTGGGAACTCCTGGCATAGGTTAGTGAAGCAGCAATGCAGCAGAATCCAATGTGTTTAGAGAACTGTTCAACTGAAAGAGGAACTGACACAGATTTATAACCATTGCATCCCATGAAAATCTGTTCATATACACCCTTAGGAAGAATATGACGCATGTTTTACATTTTGTGGCAAGTGAGCACATAGATATGCTAATGTCCATGTTTTCATATATCTTCAACAAAACTAATTCTGGAAGTCTGTTGGCACATTAGGCTGACATTGGAACTTCCACCTACAGACGGAAGATAATTCTAAAGTGTCTGGTTCACAAACAAAGAAGCAAGAGTGTTAGAGCCATGAGTTCATGGAACTCCCTTCCATCTTGTATAGCGCAAGGGAACTGCAAACTTGGTTTCAAAATACAAATAAAGCAACACCTCATGGCACAACACTTCTCCAACATGTGACCTACGTTTCAGCCTTATTCAAAATGGATACAATTGTTTTAACCCTTCATCAATCTACACACAATATCCCATAATAACAAAGCAAAAATAGTTTTTTTTACATTTTTGCAAATGTATTAAATATAAAACATGTAAATATTCAATTTACTCAGTACTTTGTTGAAGCACCTTTGGCAGCAATCACAGCCTTGAGTCTTCTTGGGTATGATGCTACAACCTCTCCCATTCTTCTCTGCAGATCCTCTCAAGCTCTGTCAGGTTGGATGGGGAGCATCACTGCACAGCTATTTTCAGGTCTCTAAAGAGATGTTTGATCGGGTCCAGTCCGGGCTCTGGCTGGGCCACTCAAGGACATTCAGAGACTTGTCCCGAAGCCACTGCTGCGTTGTCTTGGCTGTGTACTTAGGGTCATTGTCTTGTTGGAAGGTGAACCTTCACCCTAGTCTGAGGTCCTAAGTGCTCTGGAACAGGTTTTCATCAAGGATCTCTCTGTACTTTGCTCTGTTCATCTTTCCCTCGATCCTGACTAGTCTCCCAGTCCCTGCAGCTGAAATACATCCCCCCAGCATGATGCTGCCACCACCATGCTTCACTGAAGGGATGGTATTGGCCAGGTGATAAGCGGTGCCTGGTTTCCTCCAGATGTGAGGCTTGGCATTCAGGCCAACAGTGGAGGAAAAAGTACACAATTGTGATACTTGAGTAAAAGTAAAGATACATTCATAAAAAATGACTCAAGCAAAAGTGAAAGTCACCCAGTAAAATACTACTTGAGTAAAAGTCTAAAAGTATTTGGTTTGAAATATACTTAAGTATCAAAAGTAAAAGTATAAATCATTTCAACTTCCTTATATTAAACAAACCCAATTTTCTTGTTTTTAAAACTGGACAGCCAGGGGCACACTCCAACCCTCACACATCATTTACTAACAAAGCATTTGTGTTTAGTGAGTCTGCCAGATCAGTAGGGATGACCAGGCATGTTCTCTTGTGTGTAAATTGGACCATTTTCCTGTCCTGCTAAGCATTCAAAATGTAACAAGTAATTTTGGGTGTCAGGGAAAATGTATGGAGTAAAAAAATATATTATTTACTTTAGGAATATAGTGAAGTAAAAGTAAAAATGGTCAAAAATATAAATAGTAAAATAAAGTACAGATACCCCAAAAAACGACTTAAGTAGGTTTTGAAAGTATTTTTACTGAAGTACTTTACGACACTGCAGGCTAAAAAGTTTGCAAAGCTGTCATCAAGGCAAAGGTCAGCTGTTTTCAAGAATTTCAAATATAAAATATTTTGATTTTGTGTAACACTTTTTTGGTTACTACATAGTTTTGATGACTTTACTATTATTCTACGATGTAGAAAATAGTTTTTTTTTAATAAAAATAAAACTGGAATGAGTAGGTGTGTCCAAACTTTTGAATGGTACTTTATGTATATATATAATTATATGAACAGTTGATATTTCCTAGATGTCGGACAAACCTTATTCCTTATGATACATTTTTTGCCATTTATGAATGTGTTCTTTGGGCTACAGGAGTAAATTGTCACTCCCTGATCTGTTTCACCTGTCCTTGTGCTTGTCTCCACCCCCTCCAGGTGTCACCCATCTTCCCCATTATCCCCTGTGTATTTATACCAGTGTTTTCTGTCTGTCTGTGCCAGTTCCTCTTGTTTGCCAAGTAAACCAGCGGTTTTTCTCCTAGCTCCTGGTTTCGCCAGCCTCTGTTTTTTCTCGTCCTCCTGGTTCTGACCCTTGCCTGTCCTGACTCTGAGCCCGCCTGCCTGACCATTCTGCCTGCCCTTGACCTCGAGCCTGTCTGCTGCCCTGTACCACTTTGGACTCTGACCTGGGTATGAACTCTTGTCTGTCCCCGACCTGCCTTTTGCCTACTCCTCGTATTATAATAAATATCAGAGCTCAAACCATCTGCCTCCTGTGTCTGCATCTGGGTCTCGCCTTGGGTCGTTATAGTAAAGACCAATTCCATATTTTATCCAACAATTGTTTTTTATGCCTAAAGGGGTACTAAAAATGTAAATCAAAAAGCTAAATGATCCATGGTATGACCATTTTAAAACAATTCCATACGTTAGCTTAGATTTTGAAAACATTATTATTGCAAGCAGAGTGAGTTCATGCAAATTATTGTGACTTGTTCAGCACGTTTTTACTCCTGAACGTATTTAGGCTTGTCATAAAGAGGTGGAATACTTATTAACATTTCAGATTTGAATTTTTTACTAATTTGTAAACATTTTGAAGAACATAATTCCACTTTGACATTATGGGGTATTGTGTGTAGGCAAGTGACAACAATCTTAATTTATTCAATTTTTTATTCTGGCTGTAACACAACAAAATGTGGAAAAAGTCAAGGGGTGTGAATACTTTCTGAAGTAACTTTAGATAGAAAACAAAATAAACTAGCCACCTTGCCAGTTAGCTTCATACTTTGGCTAGTGGCTTGCTTGACGGGACCGGGTCCAACCAGCAATCAAATACGAAACTGTCTTATAAAATTGGGGTATTCAGATGATGACACCTAGACAGATAACAAACTAACTAGATATAATGAAACAGATAATGTAGTTTGGCAATGTTTTTGTTGATTTCTTGTGGATAGGAACCGTGTTTGCATCTGTCAACTAGCTTTTTTTCTGACCGGCAGTTTCAGAGCGTAGGGAAGTGTGTGTCTGCCTTGTGCAAAAGCAGCAGGTGCGTGAGACAAAACTCAAAGCAAACTAAGCAGTGCACTGTGACATATGCATTACTAGTCATAGTGTACTCACAATGTAAAAATAATATGTACGTGTTCAATTATTAAGTGATGGACATGCAGTGATTTTCAAGTCCTGGTTGGTCAAAAGGCTTTCTCGACACTTCAATTGGTCTTTAGTGTTATTTGACATACAGTATCAGATAACAAGACTGGTACTGACCGAAACGGCGACAGACGGGGCAGCAGGAGTAGGATTCTGGTGGCTAGGAGCAGGTGTCCGGCAAGGATCAGCACAACGTTTCGTTTTCTGGTGGGGAAAAGGAGGATTTTGCTGTGAATTAAGAATATGCAGTTGAAGTCGGAAATTTACATACACCTTAGCCAACTACATTTAAACTCAGTTTTTCACAATTCCTGACATTTAATCCTAGTTAACATTCCCTGTTTTACGTCAGTTAGGCTCACCCGTTTATTTTAAGAATGTGAAATGTCAGAATAATAGTAGAGATAATTATTTATTTCAGCTTTTATTTCTTTCACCACATTCCCAGTGGGTCAGAAGTTTACATACGCTCAATTAGTGTTTGGTAGCATTGCCAAATGTGAATTTTGTCCCATTCCTCCTGACAGAGCTGGTGTAACTGGGTCAGGTTTGTAGGTCTCCTTGCTCGCACACGCTTTTTCAGTTCTGCCCACACATTTTCTATAGGATTGAGGTCAGGGCTTTGTGATGGTCACTCCAATACCTTGACTTTTTTGTCCTTTTTTGGCCATTTTTGCCACAACTTTGTAGTATGCTTGGGGTCATTGTCCATTTGGAAGACCCACTAGCGACCAAGTTTAACTTCATGACTGATGTCTGAGATGTTGCTTCAATATATCCACATAATTTTCCATCCTCATGATGCCATCTATTTTGTAAAATGCATCACTCCCTCCTGCAGCAAAGCACCCCCACAACATGATGCTGCCACCCCCGTGATTCACGGTTGGGATGGTGTTCTTGGGCTTGCAAGCCTCCCCCTTTTTCCTCCAAACGATGGTCATTATGTCCAAACAGTTCTATTTTGTTTCATCAGACCAGAGGACATTTCTCCAAAAAGTACGATCTTTGTCCCCATGTGCAGTTGCAAACTGTAGTCTAGCTTTATTATGGGGGTTTTGGAGCAGTGGCTTCTTCCTTGCTGAGCGGCCTTTCAGGTTATGTTGATATAAGACTCGTTTTACTGTGGATATAGATACTTTTGTATCTGTTTCCTCCAGCATCTTCACAAGGTCCTTTGCTGTTGTTCTGGGATAGATTTGCACTTTCTCTAAGAGACAGAACACGTCTCCTTCCTGAGCGGTATGACGGCTGCGTGGTCCCATGGTGTTTATACTTGCGTACTATTGCTGGTACAGATGAATGTGGCACCTTCAGGCATATGGAAATTGCTCCCAAGGATGAACCAGACTTGTGAAGGTCTACATTTTTTTTCTGAAGTCTTGGCTGATTTCATTAGATTTTCCCATTATGTCAAGCAAAGAGGCACTGAGTGTGAAGGTAGGCCTTGAAACACATCCACAGGTACATCTCCAATTGACTCAAATGATGTCAGTTAGCCTATCAGAAGCTTCTAAAGCCATGACAGCATTTTCTGGAATTTTCCAAGCTGTTTAAAGGCACAGTCAACTTAGTGTATGTAAACTTCTGACCCACTGGAATTGTGATACAGGGAATTATATGTGAAATGATCTGTCTGTAAACAATTGTTGGAGAAATGTCTTGTAGATGTCTTTGTCCTGGACAAAGTAGATGTCCTAACACACTTTTAATTTTTTATTTCACCTTTATTTAACCAGGTAGGCCAGATCACCTTTATTTAACCAGGTAGGCTAGTTGAGAACACCTTTATTTAACCAGGTAGGCTAGTTGAGAACAAGTTCTCATTTACAACTGCAACCTGACCAAGATAAAGCACAGCAATTCGACACATACAACAACACAGAGTTACACATGGAGTAAACAATAAACAAGTCAATAATACAGTAGAAGAAAATAAAAAAAGGGGAGTCTATATACATTGTGTGCAAAAGGCATGAGGAGGTAGGCGAATAATTACAATTTAGTAGATTAACACTGGAGTGATAAATGATCAAATGGTAATGTGCAGGTAGAGATGCTGGTGTGCAAAAGAGCAGAAAAGTAAATAAATAAAAACAGTATGGGGATGCGGTAGGTAAATTGGGTGGGCTATTTACCGATGGACTATGTACAGCTGCAGCAATCGGTTAGCTGCTCAGATAGCAGATGTTTAAAGTTGGTGAGGGAGATAAAGGTCTCCAACTTCAGCGATTTTTGCAATTCGTTCCAGTCACAGGCAGCAAAGAACTAAATGACGAATATGTAGCGAGGACCAGCCGACTAGAGCATACAGGACGCAGTGGTGGGTGGTATAAGGTGCTTTAGTAACAAAACGGATGTTACTGTGATAAACTGCATCCAGTTTGCTGAGTAGAGTATTGGAAGTTATTTTGTAGATGACATCGCCGAAGTCGAGGATCGGTAAGATAGTCAGTTTTACTAGGGTAAGCTTGGCGGCGTGAGTGAAGGAGGCTTTGTTGCGGAATAGAAAGCAGACTCTAGATTTGATTTTAGATTGGAGATGTTTGATATGAGTCTGGAAGGAGAGTTTACAGTCTAGCCAGACACCTAGGTACTTATAGATGTCCACATATTCTAGGTCGGAACCATCCAGGGTGGTGATGCTAGTCGGGCGTGCGGGTGCAGGCAGCGAACGGTTGAAAAGCATGCATTTGGTTTTACTAGCGTTTAAGAGCAGTTGGAGGCCACGGAAGGAGTGTTGTATGGCATTGAAGCTCGTTTGGAGGTTAGATAGCACAGTGTCCAAGGAAGGGCCAGAAGTATACAGAATGGTGTCGTCTGCGTAGAGGTGGATCAGGGAATCGACCGCAGCAAGAGCAACATCATTGATATATACAGAGAAAAGAGTCGGCCCGAGAATTTAACCCTGTGGCACCCCCATAGAGACTGCCAGAGGACCGGACAACATGCCCTCCGATTTGACACACTGAACTCTGTCTGCAAAGTAGTTGGTGAACCAAGAAAGGCAGTCATTAGAAAAACCGAGGCTACTGAGTCTGCCGATAAGAATATGGTGATTGACAGAGTCGAAAGCCTTGGCCAGGTCGATGAAGACGGCTGCACAGTACTGTCTTTTATCGATGGCGGTTATGATATCGTTTAGTACCTTGAGCGTGGCTGAGGTGCATCCGTGACCGGCTCGGAAACCAGATTGCACAGCGGAGAAGGTACGGTGGGATTCGAGATGGTCAGTGACCTGTTTGTTGACTTGGCTTTCGAAGACCTTAGAAAGGCAGGGCAGGATGAATATAGGTCTGTAGCAGTTTCAGTCCAGGGTGTCTCCCCCTTTGAAGAGGGGGATGACTGCGGCAGCTTTCCAATCCTTGGGGATCTCAGACGATATGAAAGAGAGGTTGAACAGGCTGGTAATAGGGGTTGCGACAATGGCAATGGTTGCGATAGTTTCAGAAATAGAGGGTCCAGATTGTCAAGACCAGCTGATTTGTACGTGTCCAGGTTTTGCAGCTCTTTCAGAACATCTGCTATCTGGATTTGGGTAAAGGAGAAGCTGGGGAGGCTTGGGCAAGTAGCTGCGGGGGGGGGGAGCTGTTGGCCGAGGTAGGAGTAGCCAGGAGGAAGGCATGACCAGCCGTTGAGAAATGCTTGTTGAAGTTATCGATTATCATGGATTTATCAGTGGTGACCATGTTACCTAGCCTCAGTGCAGTGGGCAGCTGGGAGGAGGTGCTCTTGTTCTCCATGGACTTTACAGTGTACCAGAACCTTTTTGAGTTAGAGCTACAGGATGCACATTTCTGCTTGAAAAAGCTGGCCTTTGCTTTCCTGACTGACTGCGTGTATTGGTTCCTGACTTCCCTGAACAGTTGCATATCAGGGGGCTATTCGACGCTATTGCAGTCCGCCACAGGATGTTTTTATGTTGGTCGAGGGCAGTCAGGTCTGGAGTGAACCAAGGGCTATATCTGTTCTTAGTTCTGCATTTTTTGAACGGAGAATGCTTATCTAAGATGGTGAGGAAGTTACTTTTAAAGAATGACCAGGCATCCTCAACTGACGGGATGAGGTCAATATCCTTCCAGGATACCCGGCCAGGTCGATTAGAAAGGCCTGCTCGCAAAAGTGTTTTAGGGAGCGTTTGACAGTGATGAGGGGTGGTCGTTTGACTGCGGACCCGTAACGGATCCAGGCAATGAGGCAGTGATCGCTGAGATCCTGATTGAAGACAGCAGAGGTGTATTTGGAGGGCCAGTTGGTCAGGATAACGTCTATGAGGGTGCCATTGTTTACAGATTTAGGGTTGTACCTGGTGGGTTCCTTGATGATTTGTGTGAGATTGAGGGAATCTAGCTTAGATTGTAGGACTGCCGGGGTGTTAAGCATATCCCAGTTTAGGTCACCTAACAGAACAAACTCTGAAGCTAGATGGGGGGCGATCAATTCACAAATGGTGTTCAGGACACAGCTGGGAGCTGAGGGGGGTCAGTAGCAGGCGGCAACAGTGAGAGACTTATTTCTGGAGAGAGTCATTTTTAAAATTAGTAGTTCGAACTGTTTGGGTATGGACCTGGAAAGTATGATATTACTTTGCAGGCTATCTCTGCAGTAGACTGCAACTCCGCCCCCTTCGGCAGTTCTATCTTGACGGAAAATGTTATAGTTGGATATGGAAATCTCCGAATTTTTGGTGGCCTTCCTAAGCCAGGATTCAGACACGGCAAGGACATCAGGGTTGGCAGAGTGTGCTAAAGCAGTGAGTAAAACAAACTTAGGTCGCCTAGAGCGTTGGGGACAAAGAATAAAAGGAGCAGATTTCTGGGCATGGTAGAATATATTTAGGGCATAATGCGCAGACAGGGGTATGGTGGGGTGCGGGTACAGCGGAGGTAAACCCATGCACTGGGTGATGATAAGAGAGGTTGTATCTCTGGACATGCTGGTTGTAATGGGTGAGGTCACCGTATGTGTGGGAGGTGGGACAAAGGAGGTATCAGAGGTATGAAGAGTGGAACTAGGTGGTCCATTGTAAACTAAAACAATGATAACTAACCTGAACAACAGTGTACAAGGCATATTGACATTGGAGAGAGACATACAACGAGGCATAAAGTAATCGCAGGTGTTGATTGGGAGAGCTAGCCAAAACAACAGGTGAGACAACAACAGCTAATCAGCTAACACAACAACAGCAGGTAAAATGGCGATGACTAGGCAGAGAGGGCCGGATTAACTACACACAGAGCCTGAGTTCGCGGCTGGGGCCAACAGATAAAATATAAATAAAAATAATGGAGTACCGTGATTAATAGACAGTCCAGCAGGGATCAGCTATGTAGCCAAGTGAATATAGTGTCCAGAGGGCAGCAGTAGATGGAACAGGGGAGCCGCCACTATGCTAGCACTCGGGCGACACAGCGTTTAAAGTTAGTAGCTTCTGCTCCGACGGAGGTCGGATGAAGGCACAGCGGATGGAGTATTCGTCGGCAGACCAGTCGTGGTGGTGCGGCGTGGCGCCGTGTCGACAGAGAATCCAAGCCAGATGGCGAAAGAGGTATTGTAGAATTTTAGTTTGTTAGCCGGGAGATGCGCCTGGCTCACGGCTAACTGGTGCTAGCTTCGTGGCAGTGGCGTTAGCCACTATAGCCAATCGGTAGCAGCGGTGAACCGGTGCCAAGGTCCAGAGTTTACAACAAGGATCCGGTGGAGTATTGGGCTCTAGCCGTGTATGAGTGGGGTTCGGATGAACAGCTGAGTAGGCCGGGAGGTGGGCCTCAGGGATAGCTTCTATACTGGATGCCACGGTGAGTTTAAACTAGCTGTGAGCTAGCTAGCTGCAAGCTGTGAGCTAGCTAGCTGCAAGCTAGCCGTGAAGATCAGAAGTAGTGGTCCAGGGATTACGGCAGGAATCCGGCGTTGTTGTGGAGAGACAGTCCGACACTGGTAGACTGGCGAGTATTATCCAGGCTAAAAACAGGGCTGGTATCTGTGCAGAAGGTAAAAGCCGCTAGCAGTGTCTAACAATGACTAATAAATAGCTTGTAGCTAATTAGCTGGTTAGCTTCTGGAGGTTCTAGAATGTGTTCTAAAGTTTAAAAAAATTAAAAATAATAGCGATACCGTATCACATTGGGTGAGGCAGGTTACCGTAAGGTGTAATCAAATTAAAAATCGAAAGGAGATTGAAAATAAAGTTGAAATATAAATACGAAAAATACAAAAAAATTCACAGGACACAAACAAAAGACTTCTTCACTGCTACGCTATCTTGGACTTGCCAAAACTATAGTTTGTTTTCAAGAAATTTGTGGAGTGGTTGAAAAACGGGTTTAATGACTCCAACCTAAGTGTATGTAAACTTCTGACTTCAACTGTAAATATACAAGGCTGTAAAAAACTGGACAAACGTACATTGAATGATAATATGTGTGCTAAAGATACAGTTTTAAAATGCAGTCACAGAAATAAACACAGTTTTGAAAACAACTAATGATATTACAGTTGAAGAGAGGAGAGTCTCAGCTTTCTATGTAAAAATGATTAAACTGTTAACTGTCAATATTGAGTGAATGGCAGCATTTTACATCCTGTAACGGCCGTTGGTGGAAGAAGGTGAGGACCAAAGCGCAGCGTGGTACGTGTTCATGATACCTTTAATAAACTGAACACTGAATACAAACGAACAAGAGAATAAAGGAAAACCGAAACAGTCCCGTATGGTGAAAACACTGAAACGGAAAATAACTACCCACAAACAAAAGTGGGAAAACAGGCTACCTAAGTATGGTTCTCAATCAGAGACAACGATTGAAAGCTGCCTCTGATTGGGAACCATACCAGGTCAAACACATAGAAATCTAAACACAAGAACAAAACATAGAATGCCCACCCCAACTCACGCCCTGACCAACCTAAAATGGAGACATAAAAAAGGAACTAAGGTTAGGACGTGACACATCCAAAGTACCCGTTATTGCATTGAGAGAAATGCAGAATCTGAGAGTAATTCGGTGACTGTATTACATTTAGGACATTACATTTGTTGTTAGATTCATTAATTACACAGACAACAAAGGTAAAGGATATAGGTTGAAATAATAATTTAAGATATGCTGTGAAAAATAATATACAGCCCCTAGTTACATGGTAATCTGAGAGGGTTTGATGTGTGATGACATAGTGATATCCTCACCTACCTTCTAATATGCTAGGTGGAATTCTGACCCTATTGCTTAACTTCTTGACGCTACCCATCCCTTTAGCGGGATAACTGTCATCGACCACCGCTGAATTGCAGAGCGCCACATTCACACAATATTACTAAAAATATTTATATTAATGAAATCACAAGTGCAATATAGCAAAACACAGTTTAGCCTTTTGTTAATCCACCTGTCGTGTCAGATTTGGAAAATATGCTTTACAGCGAAAGCAATCCAAGCGTTTGTGTAAATTAATCGATCACTAGACAAAACATTATGAACACCTAGCATCAAGTAGCTTGGTCACGAAAATCAGAAAACAATCAAATTAATCGTTTGTTGATGATATTCGGATGTTTTCACACACGAGACTAAGATTATTTTTATATCCAAAATACCTCTGTTTGTTTGGTGCTTTATGTTCAGAAATCCACAGGAAAGAGCGATCCCGACAACACAGACGAAAATTCCAAATAGTATCCGTAATGTCCACAGAAACATGTCAAACGTTTTTTATAATCAATCCTCAGGTTGTTTTTAAAATATATGATCAATAATATATCAACCGCAAATGTCTTTTTCAGTAGGAGAGGGAAAGGCAATGGCTGTCCAAACTCTGTTGCGCGAGCAAAACTCATGCGAACACCTGACGCGATGTTATCTTTCTCGCTCATTTTTTCAAAATAAAAGCCTGAAACTATGTCTGAAGACTGTTGACACCTCGAGGAAGCGATAGGAAAAGGAATCTGGTTGATATCCTGTTAAATTGAGCAAAGGCAGGCTATGGAACATGGAGTTTTCAAAATAGAAGCCACTTCCTGGTTTGATTTTCCTTAGGATTTCGCCTTCAGTATCAGTTCTGTTATACTCACAGACAATATTTTGACAGTTTTGGAAACTTTAGAGTGTTTTCTATCCTAATCCGACAATTATATGCATATTCTAGCATCTGGTCCTGAGAAATAGGCCGTTTACTTTGGGAACGTTATTTTTCCAAACATATAAATAGTGCCCCCTAGCTTCACTTCCCAATCCTCTAAGATCTCCACAAGATAGTTTATACAGTATGTTTTTTAGTACACTTTATAGGCTTACGGTTGATAACATTCAAAAGTGTGAATAACAAATAAATTTACCTGGTTGCAGACTGCCTTATCATAGCGAATGTATGTTGCTATATGCTCACAATTCCTTTTAAGGAGCTTATACAATCCATCAATCGCTTCTTAATTTTCTCAGTAATCTGTTCCTGTACTGTGAAGCCTTGTAATTGCTTTCCCATGTTGTTTTCAGTATTACTTTAGTGCCTTGTTGCAAACAGGATGCATGTTTTGGAATATTTGTATTCTGTACAGGCATCCTTTTTTTCACTCTGTCAATTGACAGAATTGTGGACTAACTACAATGTTGTTGATCCATCCTCAGTTCTCCTATCACAGCCTTTAAACTCTGTAACTGTTTAAGTCACCATTGGCCTCATGGGGAAATCCCTGAGCAGTTTCCTTGCTCTCTGGCAACCGAGTTAGGAAGGACACCTGTATCTTTTTAGTAACTGGATGTATTTATACACCATCCAAAGTGTAATTAATAACTTAACCATAATCAAAGGGATATTCAACAAGACAGATACTGACCGAACCGGTGCTAGACAGGGCAGCAGGATCCGGCGGCCAGGATCAGGTGACCGGCCAGGAGGAGCATGATTCAGGTTGGCAGGAGCAGAATTCCGGCGGGCAGAAGGAGGATTCTGCTGTGAATTGAGAATATAGATTTACAAGGCTGTAAAGCACTTTACAGTGCATGATAATAATATGTGCGCTAAAGATTCAGTTTGTGCAACATTTTAAAATAAAATCACAGAATAAAACACCGTCTTGAAAGCAACTAATAATATTACAGTTGAAGAGAGGAGAGTCTCAACTTTCTGTAGTAGTTATCAAAATGATTAAACTGTCAACTGTCAATGTTGAGTGAATGGCAGCGTTTTTCATCCTGTCACCTTGTAAGTTTGTGGCAAGCCTCCATCACTACTGCTGCAGAGAACGGCATCGGCAGTAAGCAGGTTTAAGCACTAGCTAGCTAACTAGAGTTTAGTTGTCCAATTGATGAAGTCACTCTGGTAGCAAGTTAACTTCATGATAAGTACAATATCTTAGCTGAAGCTTATGTTTAACCTTCCAATATGAAGATTGTTTCCTTCTGCTGCTGCTGCTATAGATCCTGCAGCTGTTTCTGCACAGTTAACTGAATTTCCTGGTTTATACAAACTTCTGGGTTAAACTTCAATTGGAACATAAAAAAATAGAGAAAAAAAAGTTGTATTTTTATATGTAATTTACGTCACACTTCTTGTCTTTCCTATTACCACACAGATTGGGAAAGGGAATAGCCGTGAGGTACATGGACCATGAGTGTACACAGAGACAATTATTTCATAACAAAACAGTAGTGGTTACTGGCCCTAGTTCTGGGAGCCATAACCTACCCAATCATATCTCTTTCATACAGTATGAAAACAATAGGAAGCCTGTGAGAAGGTCTGTGAGTGGGATTTGTGCATACATGAACAGTCATGTATCCTTTTTTACATAATGGTTAATAGGAAGACTAAACCGGTATAATGATATGTCTTCCTCATGTCAATATCAAATATGAAATAAATCAAATATTAATAGAATATAGTACTATCAATATTGTTGCCCATAACTGCTAGCAAGATATTAGGCCAAATACAGACAATATAACCAGGCACAATTCACATAACTAAAGTTTTTTCAATGTTTGTAATGTTTAATTTTTTCCTGTTTGTTTGCCTGTTGAGCTGGCCTAGAAGACGACAACTGTTAGTATAACAGAGAGATAATTGGTTCAATGACTTGCAATAAAACACTTTTGTTGACACACAAGGTGGTAAATATCAAACTGGTAGATTAGGAGATTAACTCCTGAATTGTGTGTTTTAAAAGCATTTATTTTAAGTCACTTACCCCTCCTTTAACAGAGATGGTCAGTTGAAAAAGTAAGATGGCCAAAAGGAAGGTCAGCTTCATTCTCATCATCATGGAAGTCCAGGGGAAATGCTGGGAAGAAACATATCAGTGAATGTGACTCTGCTGCACTGTTCCTTCAGAAGTGTGTTTGGTTTTCACCAATTCTTTTATAGATTGTGTGAATTTACAAGGACCGGCGCTGGAGTCGAGAAGCAGGTATGGGGAGTTGAAGTTTAATTAAGAACAGACAAAGAGCAAGCCAGAACCAGCATCAGTACATGGATACACAATGACAAACGACAATCAATGTAGCAGTGGAGAACAGAGCTGGGGAACTGAAACATCATTTTAGGTCAGTACTGAACTTGTCACACAATGGGACAATCTATTTCTAAATCAAGTGTAAACATCCCATAAACACTGCTGTTCAAATCAAACACACTTCTGAAATTATAATGCGGAAAAACATCTGTTATGGTTGAATTCCGACTTCAGACTTCAAAGCCATAACAACATCCAGAGAAGTCATGAACATTTTATTCTTGAAAGGCCACTGATGAGGACGACATGTCTTAGTATTCATTCAGGCTAATGTATCTCTACTGGTATCTCTTCTATATGGCTTTCGTATCTCAAGAGGCAATTTCAGTGTTTAAACACTTGTTTTCTAACTATAGGGTAGGTTGCCACTGGAGTTGGTTAGCTGAGAGATCAACCGTAGCAGCTTTGTTAAATGTCAGACAGACATTGACTATAACAGGAATAGAATATCTAAGTTCATCACAGATATACAACACAACCTCCAAAATCAATATGTGTAAATAGATAGTTTTTACAAACAGAGAATAACTTTTTAAAACGTTTTCATACCTATAATTTAATGCTCCATGTATTTGGACCCAGGTTCGTTTGGTACTAGAGGCATTTGTAATGTTTCAAACAGACAAATTCTAATTGAAAATACACATACAAATACTTCAATAATGAAATGTTTTATTTAACAAGTCAGTTAAGATCAATGACGGCCTACCCCTGCCTAACCCTAATGACGCTCAGCCACTGAGACGCAGTGCCTTGGACTGCTGTGCCATTCGCGAGCCCCATAAGGATGTATTTGTTCCCAGGTCTGCAGCTGAGACAGACCGATGAAGAGACCACTGTCTCTTCTGATAAGATATGAACTATCACTTACCTCCGGAGAGAAAGACAAGTGGACGTTGAGTTGAGAGGTGAGAGTGATGGGTCTTTCCTGTGATGGTCAGAGCCTACTGAAGCTGGGAGAGGTGACCTTTTAAATACTGTTCTCGACCAGACCCGTGACAATGGAGCCTCAGACTTCCTCCAACTGCTCTGACCTTAACAATTGGAACACTTTAAATAATTATCAGCTGCTTTGAATATGTTCTGATATTAAACCCAGGTGGAGAGAGAGATGATGGTGCAGGTGGAGGCCCAGGTGGAGAGAGACATGATGGTGCAGGTGGAGAGAGACATGCTGGGGCAGGTGGAGGAACAGGTAGAGAGAGACATGATGATGCAGATGAAGGCCCAGATGAAGAGAGACATGATGAGGCAGGTGGAGGTACAGAGGGAGAGAGCACTGATGGTGCAGGTGGAGGCCCAGGTAGAGAGAGACATGATGATGCAGATGGATGCCCAGATGAAGAGAGACATGATGTGGCAGGTGGAGGCCCAGGTGGAGAGAGAGATGATGGTGCAAGTGGTGGCCCAGGTGGAGAGAGACATGATGGTGCAGGTGGAGGCCCAGGTGGAGAGAGACATGATGGTGCAGATGGAGGCCCAGGTGGAGAGAGACATGATGGTGCAGATGGAGGCCCAGGTGGAGAGAGACATGATGGTGCAGATGGAAGCCCAGGTGGAGAGAGACATGATGGTGCTCTCTAATAAAGAATATGCTGTATGTTGTCAAGGTCTTCTACAGTTATCATCAGCTGAACTCACAAAAAAAGTTAAAGTCAATAACAACATGTAACAATTTGTCTTTTGGAATGATATATCTTGTCATTATTATATTGACATTAGTCCTTCATATTCTGTATAACTTAACATGTTGCAAGTTTCATTCTTGGTTTGAAATAAAGAAATTGTGATATTTTGTTTTAGATTAAAGGAGTTCAAAACAAATATTTTCAAAATTACAGTTATATTTCTGGTATATAGATATGTTTATACACATTCTGTGGAACACTGTACTAGGCAGGATTTTCACAGGCAGACAAAGTAACGAGTAACGAGATGAAGGAACTCATGAACATAGAAAAAGGAAGTAACAGGTCACAGCTGATTGGCCTAATGCCAATGATGTGGACCAATGATATGAGAGTTGATATCCACAGCGGGCGTATCCAAATAAGAACAGAATCTGAATCATAACATTATGAAACACTTCTAGTAGTAAAACTCAACAGATATATAAAATGAAATACCAGCAAGTTGTTAAATGAACAAAGAGCTTGTATAGACATTTAATTAACATTTATTCATATAAATTCATTAAAAATCCTACAATGTGATTTTCTGGATTTTTTTCCCTCATTTTGTCTGTCATAGTTGAAGTGTACCTATGATGAAAATTACAGGCCTCTCTAATCTTTTTAAGTGGGAGAACTTGCACAATTGGTGGCTGAATAAATACTTTTTTGCCCCACTGTATATACTCATATTTAAAATTGTTTGCCACTCATAAAACAAAAACGTCTAGTGAGGTGATAAAGTATTTGAACCACTGCACAGTTTTCACTTAATTTTGTTGTTTTAGAGTCTGACGTGTGGAAACATGTTATTTATATTTTCTTATGATCAATACAACCTACCCAAGTGGCAGAAAAAACACTTTTTCTGAGGCTGCAATTCTTACATGATCAGATATTGTTTGATACAGTACGTGCCATCCCTATACTATTATGGCTGGTGCACTAAACAACAATATTTTATAATTAGATTTTGCTTTTAGAATTCCATGTTTTATCTCACTACTGTCAGTTGGGATAAAAATGGACGCCTCTATAGATGAAACTGCTTTAGGTTCTCTCTCATGAGACCCCTCTATAGATGAAACTGCTTTAGGTTCTCTCTCATGAGATCCCTCTATAGATGAAACTGCTTTAGGTTCTCTCTCATGAGACCCCTCTATAGATGAAACTGCTTTAGGTTCTCTCTCATGAGACCCCTCTATAGATGAAACTGCTTTAGGTTCTCTCTCATGAGACCCCTCTATAGATGAAACTGCTTTAGGTTCTCTCTCATGAGACCCCTCTATAGATGAAACTGTTTTAGGTTATCTCTCATGAGACCCCTCTATAGATGAAACTGCTTTAGGTTCTCTCTCATGAGATCCCTCTATAGATGAAACTGCTTTAGGTTCTCTCCCATGAGACCCTCTCTATAGATGAAACTGCTTTAGGTTCTCTCTCATGAGACCCCTCTATAGATGAAACTGCTTTAGGTTCTCTCTCATGAGACCCCTCTATAGATGAAACTGCTTTAGGTTCTCTCTCATGAGATCCCTCTACAGATGAACCTGCTTTAGGTTCTCTCTCATGAGACCCCACTATAGATGAACCTGCTTTAGGTTCTCTCTCATGAGACCCCTCTATAGATGAAACTGCTTTAGGTTCTCTCTCATGAGATCCCTCTATAGATGAACCTGCTTTAGGTTCTCTCTCATGAGACCCCTCTATAGATGAACCTGCTTTAGGTTCTCTCTCATGAGATCCCTCTATAGATGAACCTGCTTTAGGTTCTCTCTCATGAGATCCCTCTATAGATGAAGCTGCTTTAGGTTCTCTCTCATGAGACCCCTCTATAGATGAACCTGCTTTAGGTTCTCTCTCATGAGACCCCTCTATAGATGAACCTGCTTTAGGTTCTCTCTCATGAGATCCCTCTATAGATGAAACTGCTTTAGGTTCTCTCTCATGAGACCCCTCTATAGATGAACCTGCTTTAGGTTCTCTCTCATGAGACCCCTCTATAGATGAAACTGCTTTAGGTTCTCTCTCATGAGATCCCTCTATAGATGAAACTGCTTTAGGTTCTCTCTCATGAGACCCCTCTATAGATGAACCTGCTTTAGGTTCTCTCTCATGAGACCCCTCTATAGATGAAACTGCTTTAGGTTCTCTCTCATGAGATCCCTCTATAGATGAAACTGCTTTAGGTTTTCTCTCATGAGATCCCTCTATAGATGAACCTGCTTTAGGTTCTCTCTCATGAGACCCCTCTATAGATGAACCTGCTTTAGGTTCTCTCTCATGAGACCCCTCTATAGATGAAACTGCTTTAGGTTCTCTCTCATGAGATCCCTCTATAGATGAAACTGCTTTAGGTTCTCTCTCATGAGATCCCTCTATAGATGAACCTGCTTTAGGTTCTCTCTCATGAGACCCCTCTATAGATGAACCTGCTTTAGGTTCTCTCTCATGAGACCCCTCTATAGATGAAACTGCTTTAGGTTCTCTCTCATGAGATCCCTCTATAGATGAAACTGCTTTAGGTTCTCTCTCATGAGACCCCTCTATAGATGAACCTGCTTTAGGTTCTCTCTCATGAGACCCCTCTATAGATGAAACTGCTTTAGGTTCTCTCTCATGAGATCCCTCTATAGATGAAACTGCTTTATGTTCTCTCTCATGAGACCCCTCTATAGATGAACCTGCTTTAGGTTCTCTCTCATGAGACCCCTCTATAGATGAAACTGCTTTAGGTTCTCTCTCATGAGATCCCTCTATAGATGAAACTGCTTTAGGTTCTCTCTCATGAGATCCCTCTATAGATGAACCTGCTTTAGGTTCTCTCTCATGAGACCCCTCTATAGATGAACCTGCTTTAGGTTCTCTCTCATGAGACCCCTCTATAGATGAAACTGCTTTAGGTTCTCTCTCATGAGATCCCTCTATAGATGAAACTGCTTTAGGTTCTCTCTCATGAGATCCCTCTATAGATGAACCTGCTTTAGGTTCTCTCTCATGAGACCCCTCTATAGATGAACCTGCTTTAGGTTCTCTCTCATGAGACCCCTCTATAGATGAAACTGCTTTAGGTTCTCTCTCATGAGATCCCTCTATAGATGAAACTGCTTTAGGTTCTCTCTCATGAGATCCCTCTATAGATGAACCTGCTTTAGGTTCTCTCTCATGAGACCCCTCTATAGATGAACCTGCTTTAGGTTCTCTCTCATGAGACCCCTCTATAGATGAAACTGCTTTAGGTTCTCTCTCATGAGATCCCTCTATAGATGAAACTGCTTTAGGTTCTCTCTCATGAGACCCCTCTATAGATGAAACTGCTTTAGGTTCTCTCTCATGAGATCCCTCTATAGATGAACCTGCTTTAGGTTCTCTCTCATGAGACCCCTCTATAGATGAACCTGCTTTGGGTTCTCTCTCATGAGACCCCTCTATAGATGAAACTGCTTTAGGTTCTCTCTCATGAGATCCCTCTATAGATTAACCTGCTTTAGGTTCTCTCTCATGAGACCCCTCTATAGATGAACCTGCTTTAGGTTCTCTCTCATGAGATCCCTCTATAGATGAACCTGCTTTAGGTTCTCTCTCATGAGACCCCTCTATAGAGGAACCTGCTTTAGGTTCTCTCTCATGAGATCCCTCTATAGATGAAACTGCTTTAGGTTCTCTCTCATGAGATCCCTCTATAGATGAAACTGCTTTAGGTTCTCTCTCATGAGATCCCTCTATAGATGAACCTGCTTTAGGTTCTCTCTCATGAGACCCCTCTATAGATGAACCTGCTTTAGGTTCTCTCTCATGAGACCCCTCTATAGATGAACCTGCTTTAGGTTCTCTCTCATGAGACCCCTCTATAGATGAACCTGCTTTAGGTTCTCTCTCATGAGACCCCTCTATAGATGAACCTGCTTTAGGTTCTCTCTCATGAGATCCCCAGTTGGTTGCATCATATCTAGTCTTCTTTGATTCGATTTTTGTTTTAAACTCATTTTTATTAAATAGGTTATTCAACGTGCTTTTCTACCTCTTTTGTACATTTTATTTATTTTTTATCATTCAGTAATAAACATCACATCATTACATTTTATTTATTTTTTATCATTCAGTAATAAACATCACATCATTACATTTTATTTTATTTTTTATCATTCAGTAATAAACATCACATCATTACATTGAGCTAGAAACATGACATTGTAACTCTTCTAGATGCATATGGTTAAACATTCAAATCCAACAGAAAACCGCCACAGTGGAGAGAATAGGTGATAGTGTCATTTTACTACTCTGTTTGAAAACTCTTAAAATTAACATAACATAAAATCTAACTATGTGTAAACATTCAGATGATAAACTCTCCAGAAGTATGAATGGCCAGTCACGGGCGACAAACGGTTTCAGTAGATTGGTGGCTGTAAACCCAACTGAAAAACGATAGCAAATATGCAGGACGGTAAATGTTATAGCAGACAGTAGAAGGTCAAATGTAGACAGTTGTATTGATAGTGAAATGAATAGCAGGCTTTTCCATCATGTTGGATATTGAAATCAGCCTTATGGCTCCAAATGACTTTACACACTTGGGCATACAGTATGTTAGATTTCCGTGTCTTGTACAGTGAGAGCCCTTATCGGTAGACATGTTTAAGTTGTTTAAAAACATCTGTTTAAGGGAATACTTTAGCTCCCCTAATCCTGATGTTTCTATTGAACCAGTAGGTTGTTCTCCTGCACACACTCCGACTCCTTTTAGAAGCAAGAGTTATTTTATACCTCCAGCCAATCACAATCACTCTATTGAGACATATAGCAGACTTGTTGAAAAAGATGTTGTTCATCTCCTTAAGTACAAACAGGAGTCCAAATCTTTCCATAATTTACCAGGCTTTGCTTGATTTACAATCCGATACGTCAGTCCTTATTCGTCCTGCTGATAAGGGCGGGTCGGTGGTACAATCCGATACGTCAGTCCTTATTCGTCATGCTGATAAGGGCGGGTCGGTGGTACAATCCGATACGTCAGTCCTTATTCGTCCTGCTTATAAGGGCGGGTCGGTTGTACAATCCGATACGTCAGTCCTTATTCGTCCTGCTGATAAGGGCGGGTCGGTGGTACAATCCGATACGTCAGTCCTTATTCGTCCTGCTGATAAGGGCGGGTCGGTTGTACAATCCGATACGTCAGTCCTTATTCGTCCTGCTTATAAGGGCGGGTCGGTTGTACAATCCGATACGTCAGTCCTTATTCGTCCTGCTGATAAGGGCGGGTCAGTTGTACTCATGGATAGGACAGTTTATGTACATGCGTGTCATAGACAGCTGCTTGACAACACCTTTTACAACAAACTCAGAAGTGACCCCACTTCCCAATTTCAGAATACTATCTTTACTGTCCTAGATGGGTATTTAAGTTCTAGTCAGATAACCAAAAAATAACATGACTTTTTGGCTATTCAACACCCTAAAATTGCCACTTTCTATACTTTGCCAAAATCACACAAGAATGTTACACAACCTCCAGGGCGCCCTATTGTAGAGGGCATTGATGCAGTAACAGTCCCTATTGTAGAGGGTATTGATGCAGTAACAGTTCCTATTGTAGAGGGCATTGATACAGTAACAAGTCCTATTGTAGAGGGCATTGATGCAGTAACAGTCCCTATTGTAGAGGGTATTGATGCAGTAACAGTTCCTATTGTAGAGGGCATTGATACAGTAACAAGTCCTATTGTAGAGGGCATTGATGCAGTAACAGTCCCTATTGTAGAGGGTATTGATGCAGTAACAGTTCCTATTGTAGAGGGCATTGATACAGTAACAAGTCCAATTGTAGAGGGCATTGATGCAGTAACAGCTCCTATTGTAGAGGGCATTGATGCAGTAACAGCTCCTATTGTAGAGGGCATTGATGCAGTAACAGTCCCTATTGTAGAGGGTATTGATGCAGTAACAGTTCCTATTGTAGAGGGTATTGATACAGTAACAGGTCCTATTGTAGAGGGCATTGATGCAGTAACAGCCCCTATTGTAGAGGGTATTGATGCAGTAACAGTTCCTATTGTAGAGGGTATTGATGCAGTAACAGTTCCTATTGTAGAGGGCATTGATACAGTAACAGTCCCTATTGTAGAGGGCATTGATGCAGTAACAGCTCCTATTGTAGAGGGCATTGATACAGTAACAGGTCCTATTGTAGAGGGCATTGATGCAGTAACAGCCCCTATTGTAGAGGGTATTGATGCAGTAACAGTTCCTATTGTAGAGGGTATTGATACAGTAACAGTTCCTATTGTAGAGGGTATTGATGCAGTAACAGTCCCTATTGTAGAGGGTATTGATACAGTAACAGTTCCTATTGTAGAGGGCATTGATGCAGTAACAGTCCCTATTGTAGAGGGTATTGATACAGTAACAGTTCCTATTGTAGAGGGCATTGATGCAGTAACAGTCCCTATTGTAGAGGGTATTGATACAGTAACAGTTCCTATTGTAGAGGGCATTGATGCAGTAACAGTCCCTATTGTAGAGGGTATTGATACAGTAACAGTTCATATTGTAGAGGGCATTGATGCAGTAACAGTCCCTATTGTAGAGGGTATTGATACAGTAACAGTTCCTATTGTAGAGGGCATTGATACAGTAACAAGTCCTATTGTAGAGGGCATTGATGCAGTAACAGTCCCTATTGTAGAGGGTATTGATGCAGTAACAGTTCCTATTGTAGAGGGCATTGATACAGTAACAAGTCCTATTGTAGAGGGCATTGATGCAGTAACAGTCCCTATTGTAGAGGGTATTGATGCAGTAACAGTTCCTATTGTAGAGGGCATTGATACAGTAACAAGTCCTATTGTAGAGGGCATTGATGCAGTAACAGCTCCTATTGTAGAGGGCATTGATGCAGTAACAGTCCCTATTGTAGAGGGTATTGATGCAGTAACAGTTCCTATTGTAGAGGGTATTGATACAGTAACAGGTCCTATTGTAGAGGGCATTGATACAGTAACAGGTCCTATTGTAGAGGGCATTGATGCAGTAACAGCCCCTATTGTAGAGGGTATTGATGCAGTAACAGTTCCTATTGGAGAGGGTATTGATGCAGTAACAGTCCCTATTGTAGAGGGTATTGATACAGTAACAGTTCCTATTGTAGAGGGCATTGATGCAGTAACAGTCCCTATTGTAGAGGGTATTGATACAGTAACAGTTCCTATTGTAGAGGGCATTGATGCAGTAACAGTCCCTATTGTAGAGGGTATTGATACAGTAACAGTTCCTATTGTAGAGGGCATTGATGCAGTAACAGTCCCTATTGTAGAGGGTATTGATACAGTAACAGTTCCTATTGTAGAGGGCATTGATACAGTAACAGTCCCTATTGTAGAGGGCATTGATGCAGTAACAGTTCCTATTGTAGGGGGCATTGATGCAGTAACAGGTCCTATTGTAGAGGGCATTGATGCAGTAACAGCTCCTATTGTAGAGGGCATTGATGCAGTAACAGTCCCTATTGTAGAGGGTATTGATACAGTAACAGTTCCTATTGTAGAGGGCATTGATACAGTAACAGTCCCTATTGTAGAGGGCATTGATGCAGTAACAGTTCCTATTGTAGGGGGCATTGATGCAGTAACAGGTCCTATTGTAGAGGGCATTGATGCAGTAACAGCTCCTATTGTAGAGGGCATTGATGCAGTAACAGTCCCTATTGTAGAGGGCATTGATGCAGTAACAGTTCCTATTGTAGAGGGCATTGATACAGTAACAGCCCCTATTGTAGAGGGCATTGATGCAGTAACAGTCCCTATTGTAGAGGGCATTGATGCAGTAACAGTCCCTATTGTAGAGGGCATTGATACAGTAACAGCCCCTATTGTAGAGGGCATTGATGCAGTAACAGGTCCTATTGTAGAGGGCATTGATGCAGTAACAGCCCCTATTGTAGGGGGCATTGATACAGTAACAGGTCCGATTGTAGGGGGCATTGATACAGTAACAGGTCCTATTGTAGAGGGCATTGATGCAGTAACAGGTCCTATTGTAGAGGGTATTGATGCAGTAACAGGTCCTATTGTAGAGGGTATTGATGCAGTAACAGGTCCTATTGTAGAGGGTATTGATGCAGTAACAGGTCCTATTGTAGAGGGCATTGATGCAGTAACAGTCCCTATTGTAGAGGGCATTGATACAGTAACAGCCCCTATTGTAGAGGGTATTGATGCAGTAACAGTCCCTATTGTAGAGGGCATTGATGCAGTAACAGGTCCTATTGTAGAGGGCATTGATGCAGTAACAGGTCCTATTGTAGAGGGTATTGATACAGTAACAGGTCCTATTGTAGAGGGCATTGATGCAGTAACAGGTCCTAGTGTAGAGGGTATTGATGCAGTAACAGGTCCTATTGTAGGGGGCATTGATACAGTAACAGGTCCTATTGTAGAGGGCATTGATGCAGTAACAGCCCCTATTGTAGAGGGTATTGATGCAGTAACAGTTCCTATTGTAGAGGGTATTGATACAGTAACAGGTCCTATTGTAGAGGGCATTGATGCAGTAACAGCCCCTATTGTAGAGGGTATTGATGCAGTAACAGTTCCTATTGTAGAGGGTATTGATACAGTAACAGGTCCTATTGTAGAGGGCATTGATGCAGTAACAGCCCCTATTGTAGAGGGTATTGATGCAGTAACAGTTCCTATTGTAGAGGGTATTGATGCAGTAACAGCCCCTATTGTAGAGGGTATTGATGCAGTAACAGTTCCTATTGTAGAGGGTTTTGATGCAGTAACAGTTCCTATTTTAGAGGGTATTGATGCATTAACAGCCCCTATTGTAGAGGGTATTGATGCAGTAACAGTTCCTATTGTAGAGGGCATTGATGCAGTAACAGGTCCTATTGTAGAGGGCATTGATGCAGTAACAGGTCCTATTGTAGAGGGCATTGATGCAGTAACAGTCCCTATTGTAGGGGGCATTGATACAGTAACAGTCCCTATTGTAGAGGGTATTGATGCAGTAACAGCCCCTATTGTAGAGGGTATTGATGCAGTAACAGTTCCTATTGTAGAGGGCATTGATGCAGTAACAGTCCCTATTGTAGAGGGCATTGATACAGTAACAGCCCCTATTGTAGAGGGTATTGATGCAGTAACAGTTCCTATTGTAGAGGGCATTGATGCAGTAACAGGTCCTATTGTAGAGGGTATTGATGCAGTAACAGGTCCTATTGTAGAGGGTATTGATGCAGTAACAGTTCCTATTGTAGAGGGCATTGATGCAGTAACAGGTCCTATTGTAGAGGGCATTGATGCAGTAACAGTCCCTATTGTAGAGGGCATTGATGCAGTAACAGTCCCTATTGTAGAGGGCATTGATGCAGTAACAGTCCCTATTGTAGAGGGCATTGATGCAGTAACAGTCCCTATTGTAGAGGGCATTGATGCAGTAACAGTCCCTATTGTAGAGGGTATTGATACAGTAACAGTTCCTATTGTAGAGGGCATTGATGCAGTAACAGTCCCTATTGTAGAGGGTATTGATACAGTAACAGTTCCTATTGTAGAGGACATTGATGCAGTAACAGCCCCTATTGTAGAGGGTATTGATGCAGTAACAGTTCCTATTGTAGAGGGTATTGATACAGTAACAGGTCCTATTGTAGAGGGCATTGATGCAGTAACAGCCCCTATTGTAGAGGGTATTGATGCAGTAACAGGTCCTATTGTAGAGGGTTTTGATGCAGTAACAGTTCCTATTTTAGAGGGTATTGATGCATTAACAGCCCCTATTGTAGAGGGTATTGATGCAGTAACAGTTCCTATTGTAGAGGGCATTGATGCAGTAACAGGTCCTATTGTAGAGGGCATTGATGCAGTAACAGGTCCTATTGTAGAGGGCATTGATACAGTAACAGGTCCTATTGTAGAGGGCGTTGATGCAGTAACAGCTCCTATTGTAGAGGGCATTGATGCAGTAACAGTCCCTATTGTAGAGGGCATTGATGCAGTAACAGTTCCTATTGTAGAGGGCATTGATACAGTAACAGCCCCTATTGTAGAGGGTATTGATGCAGTAACAGTTCCTATTGTAGAGGGCATTGATGCAGTAACAGGTCCTATTGTAGAGGGCATTGATGCAGTAACAGGTCCTATTGTAGAGGGCATTGATGCAGTAACAGTCCCTATTGTAGGGGGCATTGATACAGTAACAGTCCCTATTGTAGAGGGTATTGATGCAGTAACAGCCCCTATTGTAGAGCGTATTGATGCAGTAACAGTTCCTATTGTAGAGGGCATTGATGCAGTAACAGGTCCTATTGTAGAGGGCATTGATGCAGTAACAGTCCCTATTGTAGAGGGCATTGATACAGTAACAGCCCCTATTGTAGAGGGTATTGATGCAGTAACAGTTCCTATTGTAGAGGGCATTGATGCAGTAACAGGTCCTATTGTAGAGGGTATTGATGCAGTAACAGCCCCTATTGTAGAGGGTATTGATGCAGTAACAGTTCCTATTGTAGAGGGCATTGATGCAGTAACAGCTCCTATTGTAGGGGGCATTGATACAGTAACAGGTCCTATTGTAGAGGGCATTGATGCAGTAACAGTCCCTATTGTAGAGGGCATTGATGCAGTAACAGCTCCTATTGTAGAGGGCATTGATGCAGTAACAGTCCCTATTGTAGAGGGCATTGATGCAGTAACAGTCCCTATTGTAGAGGGCATTGATGCAGTAACAGCTCCTATTGTAGAGGGCATTGATGCAGTAACAGTCCCTATTGTAGAGGGCATTGATGCAGTAACAGTCCCTATTGTAGAGGGCATTGATGCAGTAACAGTCCCTATTGTAGAGGGCATTGATGCAGTAACAGCTCCTATTGTAGAGGGCATTGATGCAGTAACAGTCCCTATTGTAGAGGGCATTGATGCAGTAACAGTCCCTATTGTAGAGGGCATTGATGCAGTAACAGTCCCTATTGTAGAGGGTATTGATACAGTAACAGTTCCTATTGTAGAGGGCATTGATGCAGTAACAGTCCCTATTGTAGAGGGTATTGATACAGTAACAGTTCCTATTGTAGAGGGCATTGATGCAGTAACAGTCCAAATTGTAGAGGGTATTGATACAGTAACAGTTCCTATTGTAGAGGGCATTGATACAGTAACAGTCCCTATTGTAGAGGGCATTGATGCAGTAACAGTTCCTATTGTAGGGGGCATTGATGCAGTAACAGGTCCTATTGTAGAGGGCATTGATGCAGTAACAGCTCCTATTGTAGAGGGCATTGATGCAGTAACAGTCCCTATTGTAGAGGGTATTGATACAGTAACAGTTCCTATTGTAGAGGGCATTGATGCAGTAACAGTCCCTATTGTAGAGGGTATTGATGCAGTAACAGTTCCTATTGTAGAGGGCATTGATGCAGTAACAGTCCCTATTGTAGAGGGCATTGATGCAGTAACAGTTCCTATTGTAGGGGGCATTGATGCAGTAACAGGTCCTATTGTAGAGGGCATTGATGCAGTAACAGCTCCTATTGTAGAGGGCATTGATGCAGTAACAGTCCCTATTGTAGAGGGCATTGATGCAGTAACAGTTCCTATTGTAGAGGGCATTGATACAGTAACAGCCCCTATTGTAGAGGGCATTGATGCAGTAACAGTCCCTATTGTAGAGGGCATTGATGCAGTAACAGTCCCTATTGTAGAGGGCATTGATACAGTAACAGCCCCTATTGTAGAGGGCATTGATGCAGTAACAGGTCCTATTGTAGAGGGCATTGATGCAGTAACAGCCCCTATTGTAGGGGGCATTGATACAGTAACAGGTCCGATTGTAGGGGGCATTGATACAGTAACAGGTCCTATTGTAGAGGGCATTGATGCAGTAACAGGTCCTATTGTAGAGGGTATTGATGCAGTAACAGGTCCTATTGTAGAGGGTATTGATGCAGTAACAGGTCCTATTGTAGAGGGCATTGATACAGTAACAGCCCCTATTGTAGAGGGCATTGATGCAGTAACAGTCCCTATTGTAGAGGGTATTGATGCAGTAACAGCCCCTATTGTAGAGGGTATTGATGCAGTAACAGTTCCTATTGTAGAGGGCATTGATGCAGTAACAGGTCCTATTGTAGAGGGCATTGATGCAGTAACAGTCCCTATTGTAGAGGGCATTGATACAGTAACAGCCCCTATTGTAGAGGGTATTGATGCAGTAACAGTTCCTATTGTAGAGGGCATTGATGCAGTAACAGGTCCTATTGTAGAGGGTATTGATGCAGTAACAGCCCCTATTGTAGAGGGTATTGATGCAGTAACAGTTCCTATTGTAGAGGGCATTGATGCAGTAACAGCTCCTATTGTAGGGGGCATTGATACAGTAACAGGTCCTATTGTAGAGGGCATTGATGCAGTAACAGTCCCTATTGTAGAGGGCATTGATGCAGTAACAGCTCCTATTGTAGAGGGCATTGATGCAGTAACAGTCCCTATTGTAGAGGGCATTGATGCAGTAACAGTCCCTATTGTAGAGGGCATTGATGCAGTAACAGCTCCTATTGTAGAGGGCATTGATGCAGTAACAGTCCCTATTGTAGAGGGCATTGATGCAGTAACAGTCCCTATTGTAGAGGGCATTGATGCAGTAACAGTCCCTATTGTAGAGGGCATTGATGCAGTAACAGCTCCTATTGTAGAGGGCATTGATGCAGTAACAGTCCCTATTGTAGAGGGCATTGATGCAGTAACAGTCCCTATTGTAGAGGGCATTGATGCAGTAACAGTCCCTATTGTAGAGGGTATTGATACAGTAACAGTTCCTATTGTAGAGGGCATTGATGCAGTAACAGTCCCTATTGTAGAGGGTATTGATACAGTAACAGTTCCTATTGTAGAGGGCATTGATGCAGTAACAGTCCAAATTGTAGAGGGTATTGATACAGTAACAGTTCCTATTGTAGAGGGCATTGATACAGTAACAGTCCCTATTGTAGAGGGCATTGATGCAGTAACAGTTCCTATTGTAGGGGGCATTGATGCAGTAACAGGTCCTATTGTAGAGGGCATTGATGCAGTAACAGCTCCTATTGTAGAGGGCATTGATGCAGTAACAGTCCCTATTGTAGAGGGTATTGATACAGTAACAGTTCCTATTGTAGAGGGCATTGATGCAGTAACAGTCCCTATTGTAGAGGGTATTGATGCAGTAACAGTTCCTATTGTAGAGGGCATTGATGCAGTAACAGTCCCTATTGTAGAGGGCATTGATGCAGTAACAGTTCCTATTGTAGGGGGCATTGATGCAGTAACAGGTCCTATTGTAGAGGGCATTGATGCAGTAACAGCTCCTATTGTAGAGGGCATTGATGCAGTAACAGTCCCTATTGTAGAGGGCATTGATGCAGTAACAGTTCCTATTGTAGAGGGCATTGATACAGTAACAGCCCCTATTGTAGAGGGCATTGATGCAGTAACAGTCCCTATTGTAGAGGGCATTGATGCAGTAACAGTCCCTATTGTAGAGGGCATTGATACAGTAACAGCCCCTATTGTAGAGGGCATTGATGCAGTAACAGGTCCTATTGTAGAGGGCATTGATGCAGTAACAGCCCCTATTGTAGGGGGCATTGATGCAGTAACAGGTCCGATTGTAGGGGGCATTGATACAGTAACAGGTCCTATTGTAGAGGGCATTGATGCAGTAACAGGTCCTATTGTAGAGGGTATTGATGCAGTAACAGGTCCTATTGTAGAGGGTATTGATGCAGTAACAGGTCCTATTGTAGAGGGCATTGATACAGTAACAGCCCCTATTGTAGAGGGCATTGATGCAGTAACAGTCCCTATTGTAGAGGGCATTGATACAGTAACAGCCCCTATTGTAGAGGGCATTGATGCAGTAACAGGTCCTATTGTAGAGGGCATTGATGCAGTAACAGCCCCTATTGTAGGGGGCATTGATACAGTAACAGGTCCGATTGTAGGGGGCATTGATACAGTAACAGGTCCTATTGTAGAGGGCATTGATGCAGTAACAGGTCCTATTGTAGAGGGTATTGATGCAGTAACAGGTCCTATTGTAGAGGGTATTGATGCAGTAACAGGTCCTATTGTAGAGGGTATTGATGCAGTAACAGGTCCTATTGTAGAGGGCATTGATGCAGTAACAGTCCCTATTGTAGAGGGCATTGATGCAGTAACAGTTCCTATTGTAGAGGGCATTGATACAGTAACAGCCCCTATTGTAGAGGGTATTGATGCAGTAACAGTCCCTATTGTAGAGGGCATTGATGCAGTAACAGGTCCTATTGTAGAGGGCATTGATGTAGTAACAGGTCCTATTGTAGAGGGTATTGATACAGTAACAGGTCCTATTGTAGAGGGCATTGATGCAGTAACAGGTCCTATTGTAGAGGGTATTGATGCAGTAACAGGTCCTATTGTAGGGGGCATTGATACAGTAACAGGTCCTATTGTAGAGGGCATTGATGCAGTAACAGGTCCTATTGTAGAGGGCATTGATGCAGTAACAGTCCCTATTGTAGAGGGCATTGATGCAGTAACAGTCCCTATTGTAGAGGGTATTGATGCAGTAACAGTTCCTATTGTAGAGGGTATTGATGCAGTAACAGTCCCTATTGTAGAGGGCATTGATGCAGTAACAGTTCCTATTGTAGAGGGCATTGATGCAGTAACAGTCCCTATTGTAGAGGGCATTGATGCAGTAACAGTCCCTATTGTAGAGGGTATTGATGCAGTAACAGTCCCTATTGTAGAGGGTATTGATACAGTAACAGCTCCTATTGTAGAGGGCATTGATGCAGTAACAGTCCCTATTGTAGAGGGCATTGATGCAGTAACAGGTCCTATTGTAGAGGGCATTGATGCAGTAACAGGTCCTATTGTAGAGGGTATTGATACAGTAACAGGTCCTATTGTAGAGGGCATTGATGCAGTAACAGGTCCTATTGTAGAGGGTATTGATGCAGTAACAGGTCCTATTGTAGGGGGCATTGATACAGTAACAGGTCCTATTGTAGAGGGCATTGATGCAGTAACAGGTCCTATTGTAGAGGGCATTGATGCAGTAACAGCCCCTATTGTAGAGGGTATTGATGCAGTAACAGTTCCTATTGTAGAGGGTATTGATACAGTAACAGGTCCTATTGTAGAGGGCATTGATGCAGTAACAGCCCCTATTGTAGAGGGTATTGATGCAGTAACAGTTCCTATTGTAGAGGGTATTGATACAGTAACAGGTCCTATTGTAGAGGGCATTGATGCAGTAACAGCCCCTATTGTAGAGGGTATTGATGCAGTAACAGTTCCTATTGTAGAGGGTATTGATACAGTAACAGGTCCTATTGTAGAGGGCATTGATGCAGTAACAGCCCCTATTGTAGAGGGTATTGATGCAGTAACAGTTCCTATTGTAGAGGGTATTGATACAGTAACAGGTCCTATTGTAGAGGGCATTGATGCAGTAACAGCCCCTATTGTAGAGGGTATTGATGCAGTAACAGTTCCTATTGTAGAGGGTATTGATACAGTAACAGGTCCTATTGTAGAGGGCATTGATGCAGTAACAGCCCCTATTGTAGAGGGTATTGATGCAGTAACAGTTCCTATTGTAGAGGGTATTGATGCAGTAACAGCCCCTATTGTAGAGGGTATTGATGCAGTAGCAGTTCCTATTTTAGAGGGTATTGATGCATTAACAGCCCCTATTGTAGAGGGTATTGATGCAGTAACAGTTCCTATTGTAGAGGGCATTGATGCAGTAACAGGTCCTATTGTAGAGGGTATTGATACAGTAACAGGTCCTATTGTAGAGGGCATTGATGCAGTAACAGCCCCTATTGTAGAGGGTATTGATGCAGTAACAGTCCCTATTGTAGAGGGTATTGATGCAGTAACAGCCCCTATTGTAGAGGGTATTGATGCAGTAACAGTTCCTATTGTAGAGGGTATTGATACAGTAACAGGTCCTATTGTAGAGGGTATTGATACAGTAACAGCCCCTATTGTAGAGGGTATTGATGCAGTAACAGTTCCTATTGTAGAGGGTATTGATACAGTAACAGCCCCTATTGTAGAGGGTATTGATGCAGTAACAGTTCCTATTGTAGAGGGTATTGATACAGTAACAGGTCCTATTGTAGAGGGCATTGATGCAGTAACAGTCCCTATTGTAGAGGGCATTGATGCAGTAACAGCTCCTATTGTAGGGGGCATTGATACAGTAACAGGTCCTATTGTAGAGGGCATTGATGCAGTAACAGTCCCTATTGTAGAGGGCATTGATGCAGTAACAGCTCATATTGTAGAGGGCATTGATGCAGTAACAGGTCCTATTGTAGAGGGCATTGATGCAGTAACAGTCCCTATTGTAGGGGGCATTGATACAGTAACAGTCCCTATTGTAGAGAGTATTGATGCAGTAACAGCCCCTATTGTAGAGGGTATTGATGCAGTAACAGTTCCTATTGTAGAGGGCATTGATGCAGTAACAGTTCCTATTGTAGAGAGTATTGATGCAGTAACAGCCCCTATTGTAGAGGGCATTGATGCAGTAACAGTCCCTATTGTAGAGGGCATTGATACAGTAACAGCCCCTATTGTAGAGGGTATTGATGCAGTAACAGTTCCTATTGTAGAGGGCATTGATGCAGTAACAGTTCCTATTGTAGAGGGTATTGATGCAGTAACAGCCCCTATTGTAGGGGGCATTGATACAGTAACAGTCCATATTGTAGAGGGTATTGATGCAGTAACAGGTCCTATTGTAGAGGGCGTTGATGCAGTAACTGTCCCTATTGTAGAGGGCATTGATACAGTAACAGGTCCTATTGTAGAGGGCGTTGATGCAGTAACTGTCCCTATTGTAGAAGGCATTGATGCAGTAACAGTCCCTATTGTAGAGGGCATTGATGCAGTAACAGCTCCTATTGTAGAGGGCATTGATGCAGTAACAGTCCCTATTGTAGAGGGCATTGATGCAGTAACAGTCCCTATTGTAGAGGGCATTGATGCAGTAACAGTCCCTATTGTAGAGGGCATTGATGCAGTAACAGTCCCTATTGTAGAGGGCATTGATACAGTAAAAGCCCCTATTGTAGAGGGCATTGATACAGTAAAAGCCCCTATTGTAGAGGGCATTGATACAGTAACAGCCCCTATTGTAGAGGGTATTGATGCAGTAACAGGTCCTATTGTAGAGGGCATTGATGCAGTAACAGCTCCTATTGTAGAGGGCATTGATACAGTAACAGTCCCTATTGTAGAGGGCATTGATGCAGTAACAGTCCCTATTGTAGAGGGCATTGATGCAGTAACAGTCCCTATTGTAGAGGGCATTGATACAGTAACAGTCCCTATTGTAGAGGGCATTGATGCAGTAACAGCCCCTATTGTAGAGGGCATTGATGCAGTAACAGATCCTATTGTAGAGGGCATTGATGCAGTAACAGTCCCTATTGTAGAGGGCGTTGATGCAGTAACAGTCCCTATTGTAGAGGGCATTGATGCAGTAACAGTCCCTATTGTAGAGGGCATTGATGCAGTAACAGTCCCTATTGTAGTGGGCATTGATGCAGTAACAGCCCCTATTGTAGAGGGTATTGATGCAGTAACAGTCCCTATTGTAGGGGGCATTGATGCAGTAACAGCCCCTATTGTAGCGGGCACCAGCAGTATGACCTCAGAACAGCTCCCCTCCTTTGTAAAGGACACCAGCAGTATGATCTCAGAACTGCTCCCCTCCTTTGTAAAGGACACCAGCAGTATGACCTCAGAACAGCTCCCCTCCTTTGTAAAGGACACCAGCAGTATGGTCTCAGAATAGCTCCCCTCCTTTGTAAAGGACACCAGCAGTATGACCTCAGAACAGCTCCCCTCCTAAAGGACACCAGCAGTATGATCTCAGAACAGCTCCCCTCCTAAAGGACACCAGCAGTATGATCTCAGAACAGCTCCCCTCCTAAAGGACACCAGCAGTATGATCTCAGAACAGCTCCCCTCCTAAAGGACACCAGCAGTATGATCTCAGAACAGCTCCCCTCCTAAAGGACACCAGCAGTATGATCTCAGAACAGCTCCCCTCCTAAAGAACACCAGCAGTATGATCTCAGAACAGCTCCCCTCCTTTGTAAAGGACACCAGCAGTATGATCTCAGAACAGCTCCCCTCCTAAAGGACACCAGCAGTATGATCTCAGAACAGCTCCCCTCCTAAAGGACACCAGCAGTATGGTCTCAGAACAGCTCCCCTCCTTTGTAAAGGACACCAGCAGTATGATCTCAGAACAGCTCCCCTCCTTTGTAAAGGACACCAGCAGTATGATCTCTATCATTGAATCTCTTGATCCTCTCCCTGAGAATACCTTGTTAGTGACTTTTGATGTTGAGTTGTTATACACAAATATTCCACAAGAGGGCGGTATTGAAGCTATGGAACATTTTCTTCTGCAAGGTAAACCCTAATGAACTACCTTCCAGTGCATGCACTACGACACTGGCTGAAATAGTACTCGTACACAACTACTTCATGTTTCTAAATTATTTCTTTATTCAGACGATGGCTGCCATGGCTCCTAACTATGCTAATTTGTATCTTACATGGAGAAACATTATATTTTAAATCCTCTCCAAAATGTTTTCTTGCCTCACATCATTATTTGGAAACGGTATATTGGTGATATTTTTGTTCTATGGAGGGGTGATCCAAAACAGCTCCAGGCGTTCTATGGAGGGGTGATGCAAAACAGCTCCAGGCGTTCTATGGAGGGGTGATGCAGAACAGCTCCAGGCGTTCCATGCTTTTCTTAACTCCTGTTCTGAACATCTGAGATTTACTATGCAATCTGATACACGTCAAATCAGTTTCCTTGATCTTGTGTGAAGATAATGTTCTATACACTGATCTTTACAGGAAGCCTACTGATCGTAACAGTTTGTTGAGGGCTGACAGTTGGCACCCACTTCCCTTGAAAAATAGTTTGCCCTACAGCCAATTCTGTCCAATCAAAAGAATTTGCAAAAAACTATGTGTTTGGTCATATTCTCACGGGGCAGAAATCTCAGAGACCAATTGGTACACTCTGATTTACCACCCCAAGATATTGCTGAACAATGTGTATTTTAATTTTTTTTATTTTTTTATATTTAACCAGGCAAGTCAGTTAAGAACAGATTCTTATTTTCAATGACGGCCTAGGAACAGTGGGTTAACTGCCTGTTCAGGGGCAGAACGACAGATTTGTACCTTGTCAGCTTGAACTTGCAACCTTCCGGTTACTAGTCCAACGCTCTAACCACTAGGCTACCCTGCCACCCCAGGGTAGCCTTTGCACCCCTACTGGATGGAAACTGCAAGTGTAATGGCTGTGCTCATTGCAATGGCACTCATAAATGTAGATCCTTCAAACACCCTCAAACAGGGAAACAGATACCAGTCCAAGGTGTTATTACGTGCTCCACTAAGGCAGTTATTTATCTTATAACTTGTCCTTGTGGTAATGATGTGGGTAAAACAAAGTTATTTAAGCCTGATGAAGACAGCTTGTCTGTCGAAACGTTGGACATTACATTTTTGCATCTGAGCTCCTAGAGTGTGGAGCTCTCCTTTATTTTCTAGTTTTCTACTCAGCACCTCGCCTTAATAGGTGAGCGTTTCTTTTTCTTCCAGGTTGATTGGTCTGTCAGACACTGTCCCTCATCTTATGGCAGGCAGCAATGTAGTGTGCTGCCAACTCACAGCTCTCTGCGTCCTCCCCCAACAGGACGGGTAGCCTATCCTCATCAGAGAGGTCTTTTGTGTGTGGGAGCAGAGCGATGTTCTGTGTCTGCGTGTTTAGCGAGTCCTCCCACTCAGCACAGACTAGAGTTAGAGGTATAGACACAGAGCGCTCTAGTCTATTTCAGGTTCTGGATGTGCGACCTGCGTAGCACTGCACACACTGGGACCAGAGTGACTCACCCACTCCTCCACACAATCATACTGCTGCAGGCACCCAGAGGAAGGCAGAAATCACACTATTAACTTCCACTATTCTCTCTCTCGCCATCTCTCTCTTTTGCTCTCTCTGTGTATCTCTCTGTCTCTGTCTCTCTCTCCTTCTCTCTCCATCTCTTTCTTTCTTTCTTCCTTCCTTTCTTTCTTTCTTTCGTTCTTTCTTTCTTTCTTTTTCTCTCTCTCTCTCTCTCTCTCTCTCTCTGTCTCTCACTCTCTCTGTCTTTGTTTCCCTCTCTGTCTCTCTCTCTGTTTCTGTCTCTCTCTCATCTCTTTGACTCCCTATATCTCTCTCTCTTTGTCTCTCTCTCCCCTTCCCTCTGTCTCTCCCTGGTACTATCTTTCTGCCTCTCTCTCTCCATCCTGTCTGTAAGAAACACATTAGGAACTAAAGAGGTCTAAATGCATTTGAAAGAAACATTGAAATAGGGTCAGAGCTAATCAGGGTCTGAGGCTCGACCATGTCTGCTTTACTAAAGCTATATGTAAAGGTCAGGATCATCACTAGGGAACAGGATTTTAACCCTCGTGTAAAGCGTTTTCATCATGCTGTCCCCCTTTTGTTTATGGCAGATGGTCCAGCAAACCAGTGCAATTCTCATGTCTGGAAAAGGCTTCAAATACCGGATCCAATCTAGCCATGTCACATTAGATAGATGAGATATTTATTATTGTCTGATTTTTACAGGTATTTGCTTTAGGTACAATAAGATGCAGCGCGACACGGTGAGAGACATGGGTCAAACATCAAAAAACAAAGCTAGAATGACAGTATGACAGTTTCAGGACTCTTACCCCCCCCCCCCCCCCCCCCCCACAAATACTCAATATTACACAATTACACATCCCCTTAATGTCTGAGGTCCCTGAGTGTTATACATAATGTTAATATACATCCCCTTAATGTCTGAGGTCCCTGAGTGTTGTACATAATGTTATTATACATCCCCTTAATGTCTGAGGTCCCTGAGTGTTGTACATAATGTTATTACACATCCCCTTAATGTCTGAGGTCCCTGAGTGTTGTACATAATGTTATTACACATCCCCTTAATGTCTGAGGTCCCTGAGTGTTGTAACATAATGTTATTACACATCCCCTTAATGTCTGAGGTCCCTGAGTGTTGTACATAATGTTAATATACATCCCCTTAATGTCTGAGGTCCCTGAGTGTTGTACATAATGTTAATATACATCCCCTTAATGTCTGAGGTCCCTGAGTGTTGTACATAATGTTAATATACATCCCCTTAATGTCTGAGGTCCCTGAGTGTTGTACATAATGTTAATATACATCCCCTTAATGTCTGAGGTCCCTGAGTGTTGTACATAATGTTAATATACATCCCCTTAATGCCTGAGGTCCCTGAGTGTTGTACATAATGTTATTATACATCCCCTTAATGTCTGAGGTCCCTGAGTGTTGTACATAATGTTATTACACATCCCCTTAATGTCTGAGTTCCCTGAGTGTTGTACATAATGTTAATATACATCACCTTAATGTCTGAGTTCCCTGAGTGTTGTACATAATGTTATAACACACTCATTTTAATATCCATGATTGCATCATTATTTTACACAGTTAGTTACATTTCACTATTGCACATTTCCAGAATGAGTGAGTCCATCCCCATGCCCTTAATGTCGTCCTTCATTTTGTTCATTAGGGTCAGTGCATGTGGCACAAATGGGTTTTTGTACATTATTGAGCAATGATACAAGGAAGAAGTGAAAGAATGAATCATTGAAAACATTCACATTTGCCCTCCACTGGTTACACCAACCACATCCTGTGTAAAAACACAGAGAGGAAGTAGGAAAGGGTGACTTCCTGCTACTAAATCTGTTATCTGAGACTAAATCTCTCAGACTGGGCCATGTCAGAAGACTTGCATGGATAGTGTCTTGTGCCTGATTCACACAACAGGACCTAACTGTACTGGGTTGGTTCTGGTGTTTTCTTTTCACGTTGTCCTCTCCAGCATGGTGCCAGTCTGGTGGATGCGTAAGCAGGCCTGCCCAGTTCGGCTCGGCTTGGCACGGTTTGGCTTGATTTGGCCCGGTAGTGTAAATCAGGCATTGTTGAACTCAACATGCAGAATCAGTATTGAATTAGTACAGATACAAATATTGGACACAAAAAATGGGAGATGAGTCACGTTAAATACTTTCCCCCTGGTAATTACAATTGCTAAGACACTTGTAATGAAAATGGGTTCCACTTGATCTCCATCTTAACCTCATGAGCACAACATAATTATTTTTTGTTAAACTGTAAGTCATGTCTCATTGCTTTCACACACAATGCAAATGCTTAGCACATTTTTGAAAAACAGCAAACACAAGTCTTAACAAAAGAAGTGAAACTCAGTTGAGTTTTGACAAACACAATTAAAGCATCTGGTCACAGCTGATACAACTTACTTCCACCAATGTGGACCTCTTCTGCACGTGTGCAACACTTCTTTGCACAATTGTTCAATCAGCAATCATTCCTTATTCATGCTTAAAAGAGGTCTCCTCTGAGTTGCTGTTTGCAAGAATGGACCAAGAAAGAGGCCAAGGGCAAAGACAGAGGAGAAGTAGAGGGGCCCATAGGGGAAGATAGTTCAGCTCTCAGTTCAAATGGAATATTTTGGATATTGTTTCTGGATATTGATATTGATATTGACAATCTTTCTGCATTGGTCATCTTTGGTAAAATGATTTTAGGACAAAAGAATCCAGCCCATGCTGTGATAATATGTTTACTTGCCTTTTATGGTCATTCTATAATCATAGTATCAACAAATGGGCCAGACATGTAAAAGAGAGTTAACCATGTTAGAGTATGTTGATAGTATTTATTGGGGAGTTGTGTAACAACTGATTGAAATCACTTTTCATTAGATAAGTTGTATGTTTTGATGGAGGTAGTTGATTTTGTGTCATTTATTTAACGTTTCGAGAGTTAATGCATTTTGCAAATGAAATGTATTTTTTATTGTGAATTCTGTTTGGACAAAATGTGGTCAAGCAATTGAGAGAAACTGTAATAGCACGCCGTAAAAATATGACTTTCTAATGTCAATAACATCACGTCAGGGTTAAGTGCGTGTTATCAGTTATCCCTTATCACTTATCCCTTGTTATCACTTATCAGTTATCCCTTGTTATCAGTTATCCCTTATCACTTATCCCTTGTTATCACTTATCACTTATCCCCTGTTATCACTTATCCCTTATCACTTATCCCTTGTTATCAGTTATCCCTTATCACTTTTCCATTGTTTTCAGTTATCCCTTATCACTTATCACTTATCCATTGTTATCAGTTATCAGTTATCCCTTATCCCTTATCAGTTATCCATTGTTTTCTTCTGTTCACCTTCACTGTATTCACTTGTTGTTGAACATGCATCTTGTCTAGCCTATTACTGTAAAACGGGTTCATTGTACTTTTTTAAAGCATGCATTTTTCAAGGTTATTTCCTTGGGAGTTGGATATATATCGAGAGAGAGAGAGAGAGAGGACTGAGACCTGATCAAAACAAACCACAAGAGGAGGAGACTTATTGCCACCATATTATTGATGTTTTCACGTGCCAACTTTAAGATAATCATTGCTATTCAGGTATTAGTTTCTTGGTGAACGTGTATATTGTTTATGACACTATTTTGAAGCAGTCAAGTTATTTACTTATGTCAGTTGTTAGGACAGGCAGGGTATATAGAGAGGACTGAGACCTGAACAAAATAAACCACAAGAGGAGAAACACAGTCGAGACAAACAACCAAGACAACAAGAATCCAGCATTATCATCAATTTTCTTCCAGTCTAAGAATGAAGACAGCGGCCCTTCTGCTAGCCTTAGTCTTCTGTCACCTGTCAGTGGCTCAGCTTCAGGACTCTGACGAGATCAGAGTGAATGACATCACTCAGCAGCTAGACTATCAGGGAGGAGAGAGCAGAGCCAAAGAGATTCCTGCAGAGGAACAGGCAGTAGAGGCAGAAGCCACGGTGGACAGCCAACAAACTTGCCAGTCCAGCATCTACTGTGTGCTGAGAGAGATGCGAGCTGCAATGGCAGAGCAGAAAGCAGAGCTGACAGCAGTGGGAGCTAAACTGAGAGCCAGTGAGAGTCAGGTGGAGGAACTGAACAGAGACCTTCAAGGTAATAGATTGAGATCCACACAGATGATACGTATGGCTGTTTATTCAAACTCAGATGACTGTAAACTAGCAGCACCTTTGCTGAGTATGATAGCAGTTTTCTTATATAAATCGACGTAAGCTTTTCAACTAGCATTAGATAATTCTGTAACAACTAAATAAGTGATCAAGAATTGATGTATAGATCCCACCAGAACATGGACTTTAACCCAGTGTTATCATGGATATATTATAGGTAGACAGGTGGCTTTTGCAGCTTCCATCAGCAATGTGGGCCACATTGGCCCCTTTCAACACTGAAATCACTCTGATCTACAAGAATGTCTACACAAACATTGGAAGTGCTTACAACCCATCAACAGGTAGGCCTCTAACTCTCTAGTCTCACTCTCACACGCTCTTCACTTAATCAATAGTTCCTATTTTAATAAGAAGTCATAACAGTTCATTATCATTCCTCACAGTAAAAGAAGACGGGTATCATTATGCACTCAACTGACTGAAGCAGTACAGACCAAAGTGTTTTCAGTTACATGTATAAGATAGGTTGTTTGAATTGTCAGCAGCATACCAACCTGCATCCCACTGCTGGCTTCCCTCTGAATCTGATCAGGGCTGGTCCTGGACCAGTAGGAGATGCTCTTTCCTCTGGTCCCCCAAAAAAGATACCAAGGCAGTGATTGGGGACATTGCCCTGTGTAGGGTGCCGTCTTTCGGATTAGACGTTGAACGGGTGTCCTGACTCTCTGTGATCACTAAAGATCCCATGGTTCTTATCATAAGAGTTGGGGTGTTAACCCCGGTGTCCTGACTCTCTGTGGTCACTAAAGATCCCATGGTTCTTATCATAAGAGTTGGGGTGTTAACCCCGGTGTCCTGACTCTCTGTGGTCACTAAAGATCCCATGGTTCTTATCATAAGAGTTGGGGTGTTAACCCCGGTGTCCTGACTCTCTGTGGTCACTAAAGATCCCATGGTTCTTATCATAAGAGTTGGGGTGTTAACCCCGGTGTCCTGACTCTCTGTGGTCACTAAAGATCCCATGGTTCTTATCATAAGAGTTGGGGTGTTAACCCCGGTGTCCTGACTCTCTGTGGTCACTAAAGATCCCATGGTTCTTATCATAAGAGTTGGGGTGTTAACCCCGGTGTCCTGACTCTCTGTGGTCACTAAAGATCCCATGGTTCTTATCATAAGAGTTGGGGTGTTAACCCCGGTGTCCTGACTCTCTGTGGTCACTAAAGATCCCATGGTTCTTATCATAAGAGTTGGGGTGTTAACCCCGGTGTCCTGGTTAAATTCCCAATCTGGCTCTCAAACCATTACGGCCACCTAATCATCCCCAGCTTCCAATTGGCTCATTCATCCCCAGTATCTATACCCCAGGTTGTTGCTGTAAATGAGAATGTGTTCTCAGTCGACTTACCAGGTTAAATAAGAGTTTAACCTTTTTTATTGACCTGTCCCCTTCCTATAGGAATCTTCACAGCACCGGTCAGGGGAGTCTACTACTTCAGCTTCTCAGGTCACAACAGTTCTTCCAGACCCATGGGGCTTCGACTGATGAACAACAGAGAACAGATGATTACTGTGTACAACCACGTCTCTGGAAACCGATATGAGACCGCAACCAATGGCATCTCGCTGCAGCTGAATGTAGGAGAGCATGTTTACATGCAACTTTGCGCCAATACATGGATCTTTGACAATAGCAATAACCACAGCACATTCATTGGTCATTTGCTCTTCCGTCTGTGAGGAGAAGGAAGCTCATTGGTTGATTTCCAGTCATGTAATTGTTCTCAGTAAGGTAGTTCTAAAACCAATGTTTAGGGCATATTTGTTAATCAATATGGTGATCATATATGAACACTATTAAAGTTGTGAATATTTAGAGTGGTAATACAGGTGTACATATTAAGCTCATTCTTGTGTAATATATTTTATAAGAAACTTGCTGATTTAATCCGTTTGTCTCTTAATAAAAACCTTAACTGTATATATTTATCCAGAGTGGTGTTGAAATTAGTCAGCTACACTTTTTATTACACAACGCTAACTGTAAAACCCTTTGGGCTAAAATGTATTGTACGAGAAATACTATGCAAATAAAGTGTATTATTGTTATGATCACGTGTCAGTCATATTGCTTTCACATACCCCTGGTTTGTCATTCCACGTAGTAAGCAATGTTATTCAGGTATTAGCTTCTTGAGCCACGTTTATACCTGGTACGAACATGCGTTCTTTGTCCTGATCTTCTCCACATTCTGATTTTGCCCACATTTTTAGACAGGTGTAGACGATTAAAAAGACTCTGATCTGGTTTTGATTAGATCTTATAAGTGTAAACGGGCAAGATCGGGACAAGTTCAGGATGAAGGATGCATGTTAGCGGAAGGTATAAACAGGGCTTTGGTGAACGTGTATCTTGTTTATGACACTCTTATAAAGAAGGCACTTGTCAAGGTTATTTCCTTATGACAGCTGATTGGACAAAACAAACCACACCCGAGATAAATAGAGACCAATGTACAAATAATACAGGTTATCTTATCAAGTCTGTCTCTTCAGAGGTTGATATCCGACACAGTAAACATGACTACAATAGGCTATACACAGGAGGCTGGAGGCACCTTAATTAGGGAGAAGGGGCGTATGGTAATGACTGGAGCGGAGTCTGCGGAATGGTATCAAACGCATGGTTTCCAGGTGTCTGATGCCATTCCATATGCTCCGTTCCAGCAGCCTCCTGTGATCCAATAGGACCTGTAGTAAATGGATCTAGTCACTGTGTAACAGGATGATCCAAACACAACCCCCCCCCCTCCCCAGATCACTGTGTAACAGGATGATCCAAACACACCCCCCCCCCTCCCCAGATCACTGTGTAACAGGATGATCCAAACACGACCCCCCCCCCCCCCCCCTCCCCAGATCACTGTGTAACAGGATGATCCAAACACAACCCCCCCCCCCCCCTCCCCAGATCACTGTGTAACAGGATGATCCAAACACAACCCCCCCCCTCCCCAGATCACTGTGTAACAGGATGATCCAAACACAACCCCCCCCCCCCCCCCCCCCCCTCCCCAGATCACTGTGTAACAGGATGATCCAAACACAACCCCCCCCCAGATCACTGTGTAACAGGATGATCCAAACACAACCCCCCCCCCCCCCCTCCCCAGATCACTGTGTAACAGGATGATCCAAACACAACCCCCCCCCCTCCCCAGATCACTGTGTAACAGGATGATCCAAACACAACCCCCCCCCCCCCTCCCCAGATCACTGTGTAACAGGATGATCCAAACACAACCCCCCCCCAGATCACTGTGTAACAGGATGATCCAAACACAACCCCCCCCCCCCCCCCCCCAGATCACTGTGTAACAGGATGATCCAAACAAACCCCCCCCCCCTCCCCCCCAGATCACTGTGTAACAGGATGATCCAAACACAACCCCCCCCCCCCCCCTTCCACTCTACCACATAATATCCTACATTGGAGATCTCAAGTATTAATTTGTTAATTCCTCTGAAAGGTCATGGGGAGACAGGGCTGTGCTGAGTGAGCAGGCCCACACATATGTTCACTCTCAAGCCCCTGTGAGGGCCGGCGTGGATGGAACACACTGGTGGAGGGTCGTCAGAGCAGTAACTTATTTCTCAAAGAATCGGCACAATGCATTCTAAAGGTAGATTTGTCTCTTTGGCTTTAATAATAGAGGAGTTTTCTGCATTAACAAATGTATTCATGAGTATTCTATTCTCTTGGTCTTGTTGTGAGTGCACATTCATTGTGGTTATTCTACAAGATGCAGAATATTTTTCATGCCGAGAACACTGAGAAGAATGTGTCTCGTGTCCATTAAGGTTGTATGGTAGAAGTCAGTTTAGTGTAGTGGTGACAACATGGGCGCTGAATCTCAATACTGTCCTCCTGCCCTCACCCCACAACCCTGACAGAGGGTACTGAGGGGGAAAGGGAGGGAGGAAGGGGTCCCTGAGGCTAGGGATGGGGTGTGTGTGTGTGTGTGTGTGTGTGTGTGTGTGTGTGTGTGTGTGTGTGTGTGTGTGTGTGTAAGAGGAGCTGAAGGAGGACAGGCTCATTGTACTGTCTGGAATATATGGAGTGAGTCAAACATGGTTTTATAGGTGTGATGTGTTTGCCTCCGTTCCATGAACTCAATTCCAGACATTACAACGAGCCCTTCCACCTATAGCTCCTCCCACCAGCCTCCTCCTGTATGGACGTATGTGTTGTTTATGTTGGGGGTAATAATCTCTCTGTGTCCATATGGTTTAGATGCTTAATAACTATGGGGTATCTGGGAAGCAACAGGGGGGTACTTGGGGATGGGGGGAGAAGCTGAGGGAGGGGTTGGGGGTTGTAAATAGAGATGGGGGGCTGAGGGAGGGGTTGGGGGTTGTATTTGGGTTGGGGGAGAGGCTGAGGGAGGGGTTCGGGGGTTGTATTTGGGATGGGGGGGGTGGGGGAGGGTTCAGGGGTTGTATTTGGGATGGGGGGGGCTGAGGGAGGGGTTAGAGGTTGTATTTGGGTTGGGGGAGAGGCTGAGGGAGGGGTTCGGGGGTTGTATTTGGGATGGGGGGGGCTGAGGGAGGGTTCGGGGTTCACTTAACTACTACATTAATAGAGCCAATGACAGCATGGATGTCCTCGGTGGGAAAATATCAGGATCTTTCTGCTAATCGCTCTCTCACTCACAGGCACGGCTGACTGAACAGTAGAACTACATACTGAGTGGAGATAAATAACCATGGCAACGAAGTTAGTGTCATACGATCGGCTGGTCTCTCGGCCCCAAATGAGATTACAATGGGTCAGGGGTCAGTGAGACATCTGATGTACCGCAAGCCAACAAGGACATCACCCCTCCTTCCTATGTTTTGTTTTGAATAGTCATTTCAACATGTTCCATCTTCCAAAACAGAGTGAGCTTTCACTTTGGATTCAACACACTGTGTAGAGACAATGTGTATCTGTAAGGGTTGACTTCAACTCTCAAAATATCCCTACTTTCACGTTCACTTTGAGGGTAAGTGAAGAGTAAAAGATATAGCTCTATATCTCACGGATCACACTGTGGCACTGATTGATTCCCTTCAATGCAGAAGTGAGACTGTGACAACTTCCCTCAAAGAGGAACTGTTGCGACACACCAGCACACTAAGACAATATGATGCAGGGCCAGGGTCCTGCTCATTAGGCACCAAACGGAAGAAAACAGACAAACGGGGAGGGACTACCTGTTCCTGTCCAATAAGAAAACCTCCCTTTGCAAAACATTTTAAAACATTTTTGGTTGTATTTTGCCCTAATGTACACGACCAAGGCTAAAGGATGAAGGACAAAAGGTTACCATGGTTACCCCATGGTTAAAGCATCTCCAACCTTACGTGAGATCACCTTATGGGTCAGGCTGTGTACCTGAGAGATTTTTGGCCTAATGGCCTCTCCACCTGGCCAGGCTAAGTATTACAGTGTGTGTGAGCAGTTGAAACTGATTATTACAGTGTACCTGTCTATAAGCAAACCGCCATTGTATTTCACCCTTCTAGGATCCATCATCATTCCTCAAAGGGATCCCACCTTACCTATACAGGACCACGTCACAGTATTATACACACACATGCATCCCGTTTAGTCATGGCTTGCAAATGCACAAAAACATACAAGGATGCATGAATGTACTGTCTGCATACACACAGTAAGATCTATATGGCCAAACCAGTTTTGTCACACCCTGACCTTGGTTATCTTTGTTTTCTTTATTATTTTGGTTAGGTCAGGGTGTGACGAGGGTGGTATGTGTGTTTCTAGTCTTGTCTAGGAGTTTTTCTATATCTATGGGGTTTTAGTGTGTCTAGGTATATGTAGGTCTATGGTGGCCTGAATTGGTTCCCAATCAGAGACAGCTGTTTATTGTTGTCTCTGATTGGGGATCCTATTTAGGTTGCAACTTTGGTTTTGTGGGCTATTGTCTATGTGTAGTTGCATGTCAGCACTAGTTGTTTATAGCGTTTTGTTAGTTTGTTTAAGTGTTCTTCGTTAAATAAAAGAAGAATGTGTTCCAATCACGCTGCGCCTTGGTCTCCTCGTCATGACGACCGTGACAAGTTTCCCCACAGAGTTAAACATAGTATCACTGTTTCAATGGGTTGATCCAGCTGATCGTACATCTGTTCACAGCAACAACTAAACCATTTAGACAACACTTACTCTGCATACAGTAACTATTTCTCCGAAATGTATCTGTCTGTCTGTCTGTGTCTCTCTGTCTGCCTGTCTGTCTGCCTGTCTGTGTCTACCTCCCTCTCCCTCCCTCCTCAGGGATCCCCAGGTCCGACTATTGTATACTAAACCAGACCTGGTTTCCCTAGAGATTCTCTGTGGTGAATATTAATTTGAGCTGTACAATTCACTGTATTCTTCAAAGGTTTTGCATAAATCATGATGTCTCACACAGATCTCACACACGGATTCTGCACTGACTGGACAAAGACTCAGAAACACAAAGCTTTATAACTATCAATGAGCTCCATATTCTGAGGTATTACCAGAAGCTTCTTCCAATCTAATCATAACATACGTAGGTGACGGTACACTCATACTGCCGTTGCCTTTGTTTGGGCGACATATCCATTTCATTTCAGGAATGGTAAGAAAGGTTTCTGATTGATTCTAATGAAAATTGTATTACGTATCCTACCCCATTAAAAGGGCTAATCTACAGTCGCTACATCCATTTCTGGACTAATAAATCAATGATTTATACCCATTGATTCTGGAAGAAGCTTAGTTCAACTGTCACACTTCGTCAGAACCCAAAATATAAGCTTGTTTTAAACAAACACACTACATCCTCAAAACATGGTTAAAACTATAATTTGGGATGGTCAGTCCTTGTATCCAAAGCTCTTTCTATGAAATTGAGAGTTTTAGCTACAATTCTCCTATCCCATCCCTCAGCTTTTTACCAAAACAGAGGTGGGTGTCCACTTTGTTGTAGTCTCAACTGCTGATTGGTCCTTTAAGTGAATGACTAGGCCTAACAATATGGTCCCAGACAGCCTCAAACATCCTCCATTTTAAAACTGGAACCTTATCTTTGTGTGATTTCCCTGAAAAAGCAAGCCTTGTGAACAGAGAGCATTAAGGTTGCATTGGTAGACGTAGGGCACGTCACAGTGCGTTAGTCTGACTGTCAAGGGTCACTGAGTTCACCAAGGAAGCAGAACCTCTGTGATGATGACTAGAACCCTCAAGGCAGAAGGGAAGTAAACCACGTTAGCTGCTGTTCAACCTATTTTTATTTAACCAGGCAAGTCAGTTAAGAACACATTCTTACTTTCAATGACGGCCTAGGAACTGTGGGTTAACTGCCTTGTTCAGGGGCAGAACGACAGATTTTTACCTTGTCAGCTCAGGGAGCTGATCTTGCAACCAATCGGTTACTAGTCCAACGCTCTAACCACTAGGCTACCTGCCACCTGGTGGAAGTCTTGTAAAGAATAGATATTGGGATCAGTTCTTTCCTGCCCTCACACCTCTCTCATTCGGTCTCTCGCCCTCTCCCTCCGTCTCGCCCTCTCCCACACACACACACACACACACTTACTGACATTAATACACACACACACACCTCAACATCCATAAGGTGTGCACACGCACACACTGGAATCTCCCTGGTAGTGTGCAGGATACTGTCATTCAATTCTTCCTCGTCCATTCCACCACAGCGAAGTTTACTTCCTCTCCCTTCCCCCGCCACATGTACCATGATGTATGGAATGTCTTCCCATTATAAAGCTGTGACTGGTCATTTTATGGACATACATACCAGCCCCAAACAGACTCGGGCTCGGCCCGTCCAAGAGAAGCCGTCTTTCTCTGCTTTTTCAAACACAACACCCCAACACATCATTTTCCCCCTGTCTGCTGCTTCATTCAAACACCCCAGCACATCTATTTCCACCCTCTCTCTGCTTCATTCAAACACCCCAGCACATCTAATTCCACCCTCTCTCTGCTTCATTCAAACACCCCAGCACATCTAATTCCACCCTCTCTCTGCTTCATTCAAACACCCCAGCACATCTAATTTCACCCTCTCTCTGCTTCATTCAAACACCCCAGCACATCTAATTCCACCCTCTCTCTGCTTCATTCAAACACCCTAACACATCTAATTCCACCCTCTCTCTGCTTCATTCAAACACCCCAGCACATCTAATTCCACCCTCTCTCTGCTTCATTCAAACACCCCAACACATCTAATTCCACCCTCTCTCTGCTTCATTCAAACACCCTAACACATCTAATTTTCACCGTCTGCTGGTTGTTTCCCAGTACTCATGCCACTCCATCTCTCTCTCACACATGGTTACAAACATCTGTCTGTCTGCTGATTGGGCTTGGCTGAAGACACAGAAAGCCCCCTCTGTCCCCTTCTGACTGCCTATATCCAGAAACCATGTGACAGGAAGCAGCACTCGTCAACTATACCCAGTGTACCCAGCATGCCCTCTACTCTAACAGCTGGAGGGACCAAAAAACCCTTCTAAACTGGTGCCCTTCAGTGTTGCTCGACTACATCACAGAAAAGGTGTGTTCATGTTCAACCATTGACAAAGCAAACAGGAACACGTTTCAGAACGGTGTAAAGAGATCAACATGTGTGAGATAGGGTTCCTGGTTGATGTTTGTAGAGGGCCTGAAAAACAGAATGAAGAGCCCACACCCACGCAATCACACCAACAGAATGAAGAGCACACACCCACGCAATCACACCAACAGAATGAAGAGCACACACCCACCCAATCACACCAACAGAATGAAGAGCACACACCCACGCAATCACACCAACAGAATGAAGAGCACACACCCACCCAATCACACCAACAGAATGAAGAGCACACACCCACGCAATCACACCAACAGAATGAAGAGCACACACCCACGCAATCACACCAACAGAATGAAGAGCACACACCAACAGAATGAAGAGCACACACCAAAACATTGCAGAAAATGCCTTTTGTATTGAAAAGTCCTCCAAACCAGACAGGTGGGTAGTAATAGACTTGAGGTCAAAATTACAATTGAATCAGGATTTCACATTTCAGAAAGTAATCATAAAAATGTCAAATTAAAACACAAACATGGCTTACTTTTCTCTGAACCCCACAGCATAAATCTGCTTGGGTTCATATTCTCTGTGAATTAGTACCAGTGTGTGTGTGTGTGTGTGGGGGGGGGTCTACACCTCAACTTCCTCTCTGAAAAATACAAAAAGTAACACTATGAGCCCAACTGAAATCAAACTGAAACTGTAAAGTCCTGTTGTGATTAGTGGGCTCCTTGGTTGGCACATGGAGACAAGTGTAATTATCAGGAAGGCACTTGACATGGGGTCCAGTCATGCGTATTCTCCATGTCATGTCAGTAACATCTGTACGGTCCTTGTTTGTGTAAAGAGTGACACTGGCAAGGGAAGTGCAAGTTTTGTATTCAATCCAACATCATCACCAGTCCCAAAGAAAAACCACAAACCACCACATTCCAGGGGCGTATTCATTATGGAAACCGTTTAAGAACCAAATGTAAGCAAGGTCACCCCCGTTTTCTTCCGTTTTGCAACAGAATCTGCGTAATGAATACGCCCCATGTCTTGAGTAGGCTTTTTTTTCAACAGGTAATGTACCACAGCTTGATGTTCAAGCTATTTGTTATGTTTAGTCTTATTTGAACAGGATGCTCAGGTTTAAGCTAATTCCAGTGAACAGTGCAGGTTTACTGACTGGCATATGGGGTTTATTTGACACTGAACCAAAAAAAGAGAGAAAAAAATAGCTTTTGCAGGGAGTTCCCAATTTTGGGGGGGGGGGCAGCAGAGCCCAGCAGAATCCACAGAAAGCAGACCCTCCCTGTTCAGCAGAGGGGGGAGTCCTTCAATCAATCCATCTCTCCTGCCCAGAAGACGTGAAAAAGTACAACTCAACAGTAATCAATCCCCACATAACATTATCATAGCAAAACAAAGCAACACAGTGTCTCTCTTAGGTTTCACAATAAGACATTCCCATCGAGGCACGTTTCCAGAGAAGTGTCAAATACAAAGCTGTTTGATATTGAACTAAAAACTTAAACATTCAAGTACTTTGTCATGTAAACACTTTTTAGGCTATATCAATACCGAATGTTGTCATCCTCGATGGTGTGTGCGATAATACAACAGTGGGCAGCTTTCTATATTGACCGCCGCCTAATCAACAGAAGAAAAAGAGACCGTATCATTTTGTTAACAAGTTATCAAAATAGGGCTTGTTTGATGGTTTTCACATAGATGAAACACTCACAGCTGCACGAAACATGTTTTCTTAGAGAAGCACGCAAGAACAACAGCGATCTCCACCGCTGGGTAAAGAAGAATAGTTCATCTGTCTCACGATTTCTGCGAACAGTTCGTCGACCAAGCCTTTATTTTTTGCAGAAGTTTCCATAAACGGGCAATTCCACTCCTGAGCCAGCGCCTTGCCTTCCCCGGAAGAGACCTCCCTCTCGCCTTCCAAGTCCACCTTGTTTCCAACCAATACCATTGGCACTCTTTCGTATCTTTTCACTCGGATGATTTGATCCCTCAATGCCTTGATGTCTTGGAAGCTCTGCTGGTTGACCAGACTGTAGACCAAAATAAACCCCTGCCCGTTTTTGATGTACAGGTCTCGCATGGAGGCGAACTGTTCGGTCCCGGCCGTGTCCAGTATCTCCAGAACAGAGGGCGACGAGTCCACCTCGATCTCCTTTCGGTAGAAATCCTCTATTGTGGGGTCGTATTTCTCAATGAAGGATCCCGTCACAAACTGGACCGTCAATGCTGATTTACCCACGCCGCCCGAGCCCAACACAACCACTTTATACTCCCTCATGGCTCCAGAAAGCAGACAGCCCTTCTCTACGAATCCTCTTCCCACCCGCGGTCCGCCCCGATGTGTTTAGACCGCAGACACCTTTCACGGGTGGGACTTGTCAAATCCCTCGGCGGAAAAGCTTTCGAGGAACGTCTCCAAACGTCTTGCTAAGAAGCCGAAGACTGTGGCCGTTCCCGAACATTAGTAATATAACGTGGAGCACATTTTCGGTTATTTGTACTGTGCCATGGTGTCGGAACGCGTGAACAAGTCTTTCTCTGCCTGTCGTTTCCTGCCCACTGTTTCTCGGCGCAAGGCAACTAACGTCACGAGCCAAGGCTTACTTCCGTTTTCGTAAAGGGGCAGTCACCCAAAACGTTACTCAATACAAATATTTGTCACTCACTCTTGTGTCAGTCAGGTGACCCGTGCTCTTTGTAACAAATTACTGTTACAAGACGCCTTGAAGTGTGTTGTCCAGGGAATGTCCCCACAATACTTATCTTATATGATGAGGTTGATATCAGGAGGCTTATGATTTATAGGCCTAGCTTTAGTAATATTACAGTAAAGCAAAGGCTATTAATATTCAACAGAATGTTGCCCATTGAAAGCGGGTGACAATCTTGTGTCTTGGTGCTTTCAAGACAAGTGGTGCCGCATTCAAAACAATAAGGAACTTGGAAATCTCAGACTTCCGACTTCAGTGCATTAAAAAAAATGGAAACTCTGGGGGCTACGACAGGGGGAAAATCGATTTGAATGATTTTTGGGAACATGAGGTAATCATGAGGTGACTGACTACCTCATGAAGCTGGTTGAGAGAATGCCAAGATTGTGCAAAGCTGTCATGGGCGGCAGGGTAGCCTAGTGGTTAGAGCGTTGGACTAGTAACCGGAAGGTTGCGAGTTCAAACCCCCGAGCTGACAAGGTACAAATCTGTCGTTCTGCCCCTGAACAGGCAGTTAACCCACTGTTCCCAGGCCGTCATTGTAAATAAGAATTTGTTCTTAACTGACTTGCCTGGTTAAATAAAGGTATAAAAAAAAAAAAAAAAAAAAAAATCAAGGCAACGGCTACTTTGAAGAATCTCAAATATAAAATATATTTGGATTTGTTTAACACTTTTTGGGTTACTACATGATTCCATATGTGTTATTTCATAGTTTTGATGTCTTCACTATTATTCTACAATGTAATTATTTATTTTTTTAAATAAATAAAGAACAACCCTTGAATGAGTGGGTGTGTCCAAAATTTTGACTGGTACTGTAGGTTGGAGACTACAGTATGTTTATTATAGACATATTCTTTATGAAATCTATGACTGAATGAAATATGCCATTTTCTCAAGGCATCCATTACTTTTAACAAACATCACCATAAACTAGGGCTTTACTGTTTCGCCAGACCCACTGGCTCCAGGTCATCTATAAGTCTTTGCTAGGTAAAGCTCCGCCTTATCTCAGCTCACTGGTCATGATAACAACACCCACCCGTAGCACGCGCTCCAGCAGGTATATCTCACTGGTCACCCCCAAAGCCAACACCCCCTTTGGCCACTTTTCCTTCCAGTTCTCTGCTGCCAATGACTGGAACGAATTGCAAAAATTGCTGAAGTTGGAGACTTATATCTCTCTCACTAACTTTAAACATCAGCAATCTGAGCAGCTAACCGATCGCTGCAGCTGTACACAGCCCATCTGTAAATAGCCCACCCAATCTACCTACCTCATCCCCATATTGTTTTTATTTACTTTTCTGCTCTTTTGCACACCAGTATTTCCACTTGCACATCATGATCTGCACATCTATCACTCCAGTGTTAATTAGCTAAATTGTAATTACTTCGCTACTATGGCCTATTTATTGCCTTACCTCCTCCCGCCATTTGCACACACTGTATATAGACTTTTTTTTTCTATTGTGTTATAGACTGTACGTTTGTTTATTCTGTGTGCAACTCTGTGTTGTTGTTTGTGTCGCACTGCTTTGCTTTATCTTGACCAGGCCACAGTTGTAAATGAGAACTTGTTCTCAACTAGCCTACCTGGTTAAATAAAGGTGAAATAATGGAAGCAATGGAACAGAAAACGATCATGTCCCCCAAAAGGTGTCTTGTCATCATTGAAGCTCTCTGACACAGGAAGTGTAAGTCATCTGTGTAGAATCCAGAGAGACAGGTTCCCAATGCCCCAGGGAACCTACTGATAGTGACATCACCATCCCCTGGTTCGAGACGGAATCTGTGTCCTATTTGTCTCTCTGGTATGAGGGTAGGCTCTACATACACTCAAAGTAGGCTAACTGCCTTGGGTCATAGTTCCTTCAAGTATTTCACTTCAAAATAGTGAACAGTCCTGACATTTTCCCACTATCTTTAAGTTTTACTATAAAAAAGTAATATCCCAAGAAAAAAATACAGTAAAGTACACACAAATGTTTATTTAGACATATCTACAAACTTTTAAAAAAGTAGGGCATTCAATGAGTTGGTCTGATGGGAATCCATCCAAAACAGGAAAGCCCTGCCCCTCCTCCACTTGTGCAATGTCATGACATACCTGGACCAGCTATTGAGATGTGCCTTTTGTTAAGTAAATCAGGTGTTAAATGAGGTGAAAAGAACACTGGAGTGCCACTTTATTGTTTAACTATTACATTTGAATCATTTAGCAGACACTCTGATCCAGAGCAATATACTGGATTAATTAGGGTTAAGTGCTTTGCTCAAGGGCACATTGACAGATTTTTCACCTAGTTGGAGGTTTAATTGTCAGTCAAAGCTGGTTCCTGCCCAATGTAGGCTCTACATAAGTCTTCCACACACTATTGAGTGCATTTCAGCAGGATTTGAAATCAATAATTGTTTTTATTTAACCAGGCAAGTCACTTAAGTACAATGACAATGACAGACAATGCTGGGCCAATTGTGCACCGCCCTATGGGACTCCCAATCACTACTAGTTGTGATTCAGCCTGGAATTGAACCAGGGTGTCTGTAAGTGACACCTCTAAATCAAATCAAATGTATTTATATAGCCCTTCGTACATCAGCTGATATCTCAAAGTGCTGTACAGAAACCCAGCCTAAAACCCCAAACAGCAAACAATGCAGGTGTAGAAGCACAGTGGCTAGGAAAAACTCCCTAGAAAGGCCAAAACCTAGGAAGAAACCTAGAGAGGAACCAGGCTATGTTGGGTGGCCAGTCCTCTTCTGGCTGTGCCGGGTGGAGATTATAACAGAACATGGCACTTCTAGCACTTAGATGCAGTGCACTCGGGAGCCCTTAATTCAGAACTGTTGTTGAGATCATAATTTGTGTTTCTTTGTTGTCGTCATGTCCCATTCTCATGATGAACCAGACAGTACAGTATGATAACATAAAGCAGTGCTAGTCACCAACCATGATCCACAACTTGGCAGCCACAAGCCGCATGTTTGCTCCAGCACAGCATGAGCACAGCAGACTCAACTAATCTACAAGACTTTTGATTAGCTGAGTAGACATCCCATTGCAGAATACTTGTTAGATATTACTGCATGGTCGGAACTAGAAGCACAAGCATTTCACTACGCTCGCATTAACATCTGCTAATCATGTGTTTTTGACCAATAACATTTTATTTTATTTGATAAATGGGTGTCCAATTTCACTGGTGTTATTTGGGTGAAGACAATTATTTGTCCACTAGATGGCAATGAGACTAGAGTTTGAAGCAGAATCTGTCTGTTTTCATGTGATGTCAGAGTGCCTCGTTATTTTTTGGAACATGTTCTGATGTGTTTTGGATGCTCTGTAAAGTAATGTTTCAATGACTAAAGTTAACAGACAAACACGGAGACCATAGATGAGTTGCGTGAGCAAATCAGTTTTAGTTTTATTCATTTTTTTTTTATAATTCATAACAGCAAGAGTCATTTATGGCAACAATAAATTGTGCATAAAACAAATCTGAAAGCAGAGTAGTACATTATTCTGTAGCAACTATAAGCAAAAAAAAAAATGTAAGTGATCACTTACACATAATAAGCAGTCAAGCCTGTGTGCCCCCAGCAGGGAAGAGAGACCTTGGTTTAATAAGAAGCCGAGAGACAGTGAAATCTGTCCGAGCAGCACTGGTTGGTTTGGAGAAAGTGACGCTTTGGTTCAATAGCACTTATACAGCGACCTCGAGTCTGAAATAAGTTGACCTTGACTGAAGACGGGTACATTCATTTGAAAGAGACCTATTCATTTAGTATGGTGGTGAGCCTTCGCCTGCTGAGTGCACAGTTACCTGGTAGCATTAGCTGTATCTGTCCCGCGAGTCCATGTTGACATGACTAATATTACTGTGATAAGACAATATTTCTTGGGTGGTTTGGCATTTACATTACATCTTATTCTTGAGATCTCATGGAGTTTCTTGGTAAAATGTTATATCACAAGTGATCGATGACTTGTCTGCAGTCTCATTTCCCCAAATGTCGATGTTATTTAGTAAATTAAAAATATGAATTTTCCTTATCTACCTATATAGATTGTTTACATTTGTGTTCTTTTACATGCAGTCAAATCAACTAAAATATTATATGGTTTCTAATATCATTTATTGTAGTTATTGTACCAGAGGTCCAAGTATGAAGGGCCTGGTCCAACATTTGAAATATAGACAATATAGGATATTTGTTTTATGTAAATGAAAATAAAATAAAAACTACAAGGGGAGTGGGAGTGAAGGGGGCATGCTCCCCTTGAGAATTTCCTGGCAAACTACAAGCCACTGACAAAAGAAGCCAAAACACACAAAGCTTTTTCTGAGTGCATTGGCTGAGAAACTGGTGCGATTTTCTTTCTTTTTGCAAGCCAATTTGTTTAGCTGGTCTTTCAGTTTAGATGTTTTAAATTAACCTAACAAAATTCCTTATAATTATAGAATTTTTTATTCAAAATAATATCTCAATATGATACATGTTTTTTCTCTGTTCATTGACTATATACAGAAGTGCAAAAAGTCAACCTTCGTCCCTTAGTTTAAAGATCGTTCATCTGCAGCATTACAGACCTTCCCGATTCGGCAAAGTCTACTACTTCACCTCTCATCTCACTATTTACCCAACTCCAGAGACCCATCAATCTCACTGTTCATTTTGGCCTGATATTCAGGGCAATCTTAAGAAATATTAAAACAATATATTTTTGTTGAAATGGATAAAGTAGAAAATAACTTGTTTTCTCCTTCCCTAAACATGGACAATCTACATTTCGACACAATATATTTTCAAACAAGACCTCAAAGAAAAAAGAGCTAGTTGAAACATTCGTTTTCAGCCAGAGTTGATGCCTTGGCAACCTACCAACTGATCAAATCAATGTCATTCCTTGTATCAATATCAAAAGGTCTTTGATCAACAAAATTAATTGATAATGAACCTCTTCAATCTAAAGAGACATCCAGCTACATGAATGATTTGAATACTTTATCTGACTCCACACATTATTATTAATCATGAATATGGTTTAAAAAAGTTATGGATGTAATCCCACCTCAGTCTACAACGGCTATTTAACAATATTGTCAAGTAGAATATAATAAGGCGAAAATCTACAAACTAAATATTCAAATATATTCAAATCCTTAAGTAATACATAACACATGAGTTCAATGAAATTTAAGAGAGTAAATTGTTACTTGAGAAAAAAAAGAACAAAAAATCAAAAACCACATGCAGTATGTGTACGGACTATAAAATATCATTGGTGTTCATTGCCTGCATGGTGATTGAAAGTACATGTGATTGGGTTGGGACCCAGTCCAGTAATCTAAGGCTTCAATAGATACAATTGAATAGGTATTAGGTACATTACAATCAGTAAAGAGATTTTACACCTCAGCCAAAACAGAAAAAACAACAAATGAAATCACAGAACATAATGGCATGTGAAAACAAGGGTTATGAAATTCATTCTCTGCTCCCCCAATTCTGTGTTGAACCTTCCTGAATTTGGTCATATACTTCGGTAACACTTCGTGCATGAGCAGAACTGTGCTTTGGTATCCAGAACCGGATTAAATCAGGTCCAAAAAGGAAAAGATTTCGTTATTTTTTTGATTAATATCAAATCAATGATTTTGTTGTATTACCTCAATTAAAGTTAAATTAGCCTATAGATGGGTAATGGGGTAGGGGAAGCACAAAAACACTCAACCAAGTGCCAAATCTTCTTATGACCTAATTTAAGTCTGACTTTCTTACTTTAACAACACATGGTTTTACGGTGCTTCTTTGCAGACACAGTTTTAGAACCCCTCCACCTTTAAGGCTGAAAACAAGGAATTAACACCTGATGGAGAGCTAGTACGTCCAACATCACTTCAACAGGCTTTAGAGTCTACGGACTTACACCTCCTCAGTCACCATGAGCTCAGCCCGTCTGATAAACACAACAATAAAGCACAAAAAGAAAGGCGAAACAAAAACAGATCGATAAAAAGAGAAAAGGCACCTCTGTTTTTAGATGTAGGAGATTGACGACTTAAAAGGCTTGAGACAACCCCAACAACAAAGCAAATGGTACAATTTTTAAAAAACTATTATAAATTGGGTGGTTCGAGCCCTGAATACTGATTGGTTGACAGCCGTGGTATATTAGACCGTATACCACGGGTATGACAAAACATTTATTATTTTTACTGCTCTAATTACATTGATAACCAGATTATAGCATCAATAAGGCACCTGGGGGGTGTGTGGTATATAGCCAATATACCAAGGCTAAGGGCTGTATCCAGGCACTCCGTGATACATCGTGCATAAGAACAGCCCTTAGCATTGGTATGTAGCCATATACCACACACCCGAGGGCCTTATTGCTTAATTATAAACTGGGTGGTTCGAGCCCTGAATGCTGATTGGCTGACAGCCATGGTATATTAGACCGTATACCAGGGGTTTGACAAAACATTTATTTTTACTGCTCTAATTACGTTGGTAACCAGTTTATAATAGCAATAAAGCACCTCGGGGGATTGTGGTATATGGCCAATATACCACGGCTAAGGTCGTGCTTAAGAACAGCCCTTAGCCGTGGTATATTGACCACATACCACACCTCCTCGGGCCTTATGACTTAAATAGACAATGAAGAAATTATGTAAAAATCAAAACTTGAGCCATACAAAACACATATCTTAGGTAAACAGAATAACACTGCTGAACTAACACTCTGGCTTGGGATGTATGGCCTCTATGGTGCTTAAAGCTGTGCTTTCAAAAGATACACAGGTGTGTTTCTTACCCAGAACATTCATATGTCTCTGACCCTCATTTTAGTATCTAGTTTAACTAGAAGCCTTATTAAAAACAGAAAACTGTACATGCTCTGACGTTTCGCCCTTTTAAAATGTATTGTGCCTTTCTGATTGAAATTTAAATTTAAGGGGCACGTTTGCAAATGTTTTAAGTCGATTAATTTAAAAACAGAACAAAGCGAATAAAAAAAAATCTGTCTTGGTCTACCAACGTACCAACACTGTATTATTCAGGGTAGATGCAACAACACCTCGGTCTCAACCTCATGTGTGTGCACAAAAAAGGAAAAATCATTTGAGTGCCATGGTTTTGTGTTTGAACAAACAGGTGTACTGTTAATGTACTCAGCGTCTGTCTGTCAGCAGAGATGGACAGACAGACAGACACTCCTCTTCTCAGCTGGACGTTGACTTGGAGGACGAGTGTGTGTGTGTGTGTGTGTGTGTGTGTGTGTGTGTGTGTATGTGTGTTTGTCATGGCATCGACCGAGCACACCGATGTTTGCATGCGTAACAAGACCAGCATTCCAGAGTGGCTGAGAGATGATGACCGATGGTCCTCCAGTCCATTGCTTGACATTCTGAACACTATTTACATAAAGGCTGAACTCTTTAGGCTTGGACGGTGCCATCAACCATTCATTTGATCTGTAAAACAAGAGGCGAGGAATTACATTAAAAAATACATTATTTTCAAATGAAGCTAGCCTTCCAATATCTTATTGTTGTTCTCTGAAAGGTTGCTTAAAGCTGCAATCTGCAGTTCAAACAAAAACCAAGCGGAGACCCCAACACTGTTTTGTCAAAAATCTGAGGGATGAGGCTGGAGAAATGTAACCACTCTCAAATTCATAGACAGAGCTCAATGGGCATATATCATTAATTTAAATCCCAACGCGTACACTGCATTCAGAAAATACACTGCATTCAGAAAATACACTGCATTCAGAAAATACACTGCATTCAGAAAATACACTGCATTCAGAAAATACACTGCATTCAGAAAATATTATGTTGCAGCCTTATTCTAAAATAGATTAAATCAATAAAACATTAATCTACACACAATACCCCACAATGACAAAGCAAAAACAGTTTTTTAGAATCTGTACAAATGTATTAAAATTAAAACAGAAATACCTATTTTTTTTGTAATTTTTTCATTATTTTTTTAAACCCATCCACCAAGTATCAATTTTTTTATATACATTTTTTTTTATCTTTTCTGCTACATAGACATATATTGTACATATACATTTTACATACTGTCACGCCCTGGCCATAGAGAGGCTTTTTATTCTCTATTTTGGTTAGGCCAGGGTGTGACTAGGGTGGGCATTCTATGTTCTTTTTTCTATGTTTTTGTATTTCTGTGTCTTGGCCTGGTATGGTTCTCAATCAGGGACAGCTGTCTGTTGTTGGCTCTGATTGAGAACCATACTTAGGTAGCCTTTTCCCACCTGTGCGTTGTGGGTAATTATTTTTCCGTGTGTGTTTGTGTGCACCTCGGTTGCGTCACGTTCTTTGCTTGGTTACCTGTTTATTTTTTGGTTGTTTCGGTTTCACTTTCATTAAAAGATGTGGAACTACATGCACGCTGCGCCATGGTTGATTTATGACAGGGAGTTTGAGGATAGCGAGCGTGACACATACACATTTTACATACATGGTACTTTTATATAAAGCAATCACATAACAATAAAACATTACTAAACATAAAATCTTTAATCCCGCCCCTCAGCTACTCTCAGCCCATCCCACCTATCACCATAGACCTCAGCTCTTTAATCCCGCCTCTCAGCTACTCTGAGCCCATCCAACCTATCACCATAGACCTCAGCTCTTTAATCCCGCCCCTCAGCTACTCTCAGCCCATCCCACCTATCACCATAGACCTCAACTTTTTAATCCCGCCCCTCAGCTACTCTCAGCCCATCCCACCTATCACCATAGACCTCAGCTCTTTAATCCCGCCCCTCAGCTACTCTCAGCCCATCCCACCTATCACCATAGACCTCAGCTCTTTAAGCCCGCCCCTCAGCCACTCTCAGCCCATCCCACCTATCACCATAGACCACCCTCGTTTGGTTTCCATGTGCCATATATATTAAATTGTGCTATGCTGTTTTACATACATTTTTAACCTTTCTAATCGTAAAGTATCAAATCAAATTTTACTTGTCACATGCGTCGAATACAACCTTACAGAGAAATGCTTACTTACAAGCCCTTAACCAAAAATGCAGTTAAGAAAAATATGTGTTAAGTTAAAAATAAATATAACAAATAATTAAAAAGCAGCAGTAAAATAACAGTAGCGAGGCTATATTCAGGGGGTACTGGTACAGAGTCAATGTGCGGGGGCACAAGTTAGTCGAGATAATGGAGGTAATATGTACATATAGGTAGAGTTAAAGTTACTATGTATAGATAATAAACAGAGAGTAGCAGCAGCGTAAAAGGGGGTGGGGGCAATGCAAATAGTCTGAGTAGCCATTTGATTAGCTGTTCAGGAGTCTTATGGCTTAGGGGAAGAAGCTGATAAGGAGCCTTTTCGACCTAGACTTGGTGCTCCGATACCGCTTGCCGTGCGGTAGCAGAGAGAACAGTCTATGACTAGGGTGGATGGAGTCTATTACATTTTTTGGGCCTTCCTCTGACACCGCCTGGTATAGAGGTCCTGGATGGCAGGAAGCTTTTTGAGATGTGAATACCAAGTATGTCTACTTCTCCATCCGCCCATTTTATTGGTAAACTACAAGATAGTGTAAACACTGTGTCTTTTCACGATCCAATACATAATATGGTACACTTGTCATAATTAGGTTTTAGTCCAGAGAGGCTAGAAAAGTGATCAAGATCTTCAATGAGACTGTGCAGGGATCCAGATCACGGACTTAAGAAACAACTTGAGTCATCGGCATACATAGGGATCCAGATCACGGACTTAAGAAAAAACTTAAGTCATCGGCATACATAGACAATTTTGTTTTATTCCCCTGGATTTCTAACACCTTGATGTTCTTGTTGGATCTCATTTTAATATCTAGCCTTTCAATGGCCATAATAAACAGATATGGAGACAACGGACATCCTTGTTTTACTCCTCTTAAAAGCTCAATACTTTCTGAGAAGTAACCATTATTTACTATTTTACATCTGGGGTTGCTGTACATAACTTTAACCCATTGTATAAGATATTCACCAAAATTAACGTAATCCAGGCATTTATATATCAATTCTAGTCGTACTTTATCAAACACCTTTTACAAATCTGTTATGAAACCAGACCTGGTATCTTAGATGTTTCATAATGTTCAAATGTTTCAAGTAATTGTCGTATATTATCTCCATGTAAATAACTTGTCTGATCAGGATAAACAATATCTGGTATAAACCTTTTTTATTCTATGTGCTATGCATTTTGCCAGGATTTTCGCATCACAACATTGAAGTGTTTGAGGCCTCCAGTTTTTTAAATGGACTGAAACTTTCTACTTACCACCTGGTTCCTGTTTTACTAGTAATGAAATGGTAGACTTTCAGGTACTTGTTGAGTACCTGAAAGTCTACCATTTTAAATAGAAGTTATTAAAACATGCTAATAATGGATATTTGAGTACATCAAAAAAGGTCTGATATAACTCTACTGGTATACCATCAAGCCCTAGTGTTTTTCCAGACTGAAAAAAGTTCCTCTCCTGTAAGTTGGCCTTCACTTTCTGAACATTTGTTCATTTTACATTATTGTTATTATTATTATTATTATTAGGAAATAAATCCTTACATATAACATCATTCAGTGGAAATGGCAGAGAATGAAAAGAAAACTTACAGAAAGCTTAAAATATTTTGATTCCCCTTCCAAATATAATTTGGTGAATCATGGATGACTCCATCATTTGCAATGAGTTTCTATAAATTAATGTTGAAAATTCAAGAAAAATATTGTGCATTTTTCACAATTTTCTATCCAATTCGCTTTATTTTTGTAAAACATTACACTTGATCATTCTTGAATAAGTACCTCCAATTCTTTTTGTTTATCCTTTAACCTATTTTGTGCCTCTAGAGCACAGTTTCCATTTCCATCTACCTGCGCTGTTACTTCCTCTATTTCCTTTATTAGTCTAATCTCTTTTGACCTAAACTGCTTTTGTTTAAATTATGAGTATTGTATTGAATGGCCTTTGAAAGTACATTTAAAAGTGTCCCATACAATAAGGGGATCTAATGTACCTACAGTGAGGGAAAAAAGTATTTGATCCCCTGCTGATTTTGTACGTTTGCCCACTGACAAAGAAATTATCAGTCTATAATTTTAATGGTAGGTTTATTTGAACAGTAAGAGACAAAAACAACAAAAAAATCCAGAAAAACACATGTCAAAAATGTTATAAATTTATTTGCATTTTAATGAGGGAAAAAAGTATTTGACCCCCTCTCAATCAGAAAGATTTCTGGCTTCCAGGTGTCTTTTATACAGGTAACAAACTGAGATTAGGAGCACTCCCTTTAAGAGTGTGCTCCTAATCTCAGCTCGTTACCTGTATAAAAGACGCCTGTCCACAGAAGCAATCAATCAATCAGATTCCAAACTCTCCACCATGGCCAAGACCAAAGAGCTCTCCAAGGATGTCAGGGACAAGATTGTAGACCTACTACACAAGGCTAGAATGGGCTACAAGACCATCGCCAAGCAGCTTGGAGAGAAGGTGACAACAGTTGGTGCGATTATTCGCAAATTAACTGTCAATCTCCCTCGGCCTGGGGCTCCATGCAAGATCTCACCTCGTGGAGTTGCAATGATCATGAGAACGGTTAGGAATCAGCCCAGAACTACACGGGAGGATCTTGTCAATGATCTTAAGGCAGCTGGGACCATAGTCACCAAGAAAACAATTGGTAACACACTACACCGTGAAGGACTGAAATCCTGCAGCGCCCGCAAGGTCCCCCTGCTCAAGAAAGCATTGAAAATGGGTCGTGGATGGTTATTCCAGCATAACAATGACCCAAAACACACGGCCAAGGCAACAAAGGAGTGGCTCAAGAAGAAGTACATTAAGGTCCTGGAGTGGCCTAGCCAGTCTCCAGACCTTAATCCCATAGAAAATATGTGGAGGTCAGCCTCGAAACCTTAATGACTTGGAGAAGATCTGCAAAGAGGAGTGGGACAAAATCCCTCCTGAGATGTGTGCAAACCTGGTGGCCAACTACAAGAAACGTCTGACCTCTGTGATTGCCAACAAGTGTTTTGCCACCAAGTACCAAGTAAAGTCATGTTTTGCAGAGGGGTCAAATACTTATTTCCCCCATTAAAATGCAAATCAATTTATAACATTTTTGACATGCGTTTTTCTGGATTTTTTTGATGTTGTTCTGTCTCTCACTGTTCAAATAAACCTACCATTAAAATTATAGACTGATCATTTCTTTGTCAGTGGGCAAAAGTACAAAATCAGCAGGGGATCAAATACTTTTTTCCCATCACTGTTGTACAGAAAAAAGTCAATTATTAAATATTTTGTCTTTGTTAAGAATAATTTGTCATCCAGTAGGCTTTGATTAAGTTTCCAATATCCCCGTCCACATGGAAATTCTGTAAGAGTTATATGGAGGCCAATTAGATTAATACTTTTTTTAAACTTCTGATGCCAGCAAGAATGAGACCAGGAAGTAATAAAGACGGCTAGCTAATATCTTATTTACATAAGTATTCAGGCCCTTTGCTATGAGACTTGAAATTGCATCCTGCTCAGGTCCACTCCAATCTGATTGGAGTTCACCTGTGGTAAATTTAATTGATCGGACATGACTTGGAAAGGCACACACCTGTCTATATAAGATCCCACAGTTGACAGTGCATGTCAGAGCAAAAACCAAGCCATAAGATCGAAGGACTTGTATGTAGAGCTCCGAGACAGGATTGTGTCGAGGCACAGATCTGGGGAAGGGTACCAAAACATTTCTACAGCATTGAAGGTTCCCAAGAACACAGTGGTCTCCATCATTCTTAAATGGAAGAAGTTTAGAACCACCAAGACTCTTCCTAGAGCTGGCAGCTCGGCCAAACTGAGCAATCAGGGGAGAAGGGCCAGGGTCAGGGAGGTGACCAAGAACCCGATGGTCACTCTAACAAAGCTCCATAGTTCCTCTGTGGAGATGGGAGAACCTTTCAGAAGGACAACCATCTCTGCAGCACTCCAACAATCAGGCCTTTATGGTAGAGAGCCAGACGGAAGCCACTCCTCAGTAAAAGGCACACGCAGCCCGCTTGGAGTTTGCCAAAGGGCACCTAAAACTCTCAGATGATGAGTAACACAATTCTCTAGTCTGATGAAGCCAATATTGAACTCTTTGGCCTGAATGCCAATCATCACATCTAGAGGAAATCTGGCACCATCCCTACGGTGAAGCATGGTGGTGGCAGCATTATGCTTTGGGGATGCTTTTCAACGGCAAGGATTGGGAGACTAGTCAGGATCGGGGGAAAGATGAACAGAGCAAAGTACAGATCCTTGATGAAAACCTGCTCCAGAGGGCTCAAGACCTCATAATGTGGTGAAGGTTCACCATCCAACAGGACAATGACCCAAAGCACACAGCCAAGACAACGCAGGAGTGGCTTCGGGAAAAGTCACTGAATGTCTATGAGTGGCCCAGCTAGAGCCCGGACTTGAACCCGATCGAACATCTCTGGAGAGACCTGAAAATAGCTGTGCAGCAACGCTCCCAATCCAACCTGACAGAGCTTGAGAGGATCTGCAGAGAAGAATGGGAGAAACCCCTCAAATACAGGTGTGCCAAGCTTGTAGTGTCAAACCCAAGAAGACTTAATGCTGTAATCGCTGCCAAAGGTGCTTCAACAAAGTACTGAGTAAAGGGTCTGAATACTTATGTAAATGTAATATTAAAGTTAAAAAAACATTTTTAAATGTATGTAACAAAATGTGGAAAAAGTCAAGCGATTTGAATACTTTCCGAATGCAGTGTGTGTAGCGATTGCAGATTGCTCCTTTACATGTATAAGCATGGAGAAAAATGCTGCCATAATTTGGCTAAATGCACTCAGATATTCTTGGCGGGGTTGGAAGGTAAACATACTGTAGAGAAACAGAGATGAATAGAAACTCACTGTTCTTGACTACATTTGAGTCAGATACTTGTGGTTACTCAGATGATCGGCAGAAATGATTGGAATCTGTGGATGGAGACAGAGCAGAGAAATCAAAAACACATCCCACATTTTATGCACATCTTATGCACATCATCGGAACCCCACCCCTCAAAAACACATCCCACATCTTATGCACATCTTATGCACATCATCTGACCCCCCACCTCTAAAAAACACATCCCACATCTTATGCACATCTTATGCACATCCTCGGAACCCCCCCACCCCTCAAAAACACATCCCACATCTTATGCACATCATCGGACCCTAATCCGCAGTTTTAAGCAAATCTCAGAGTTCATTACCCAAAAGGAGATGAAGATAGCAAGATAAGGCAGAATGTGGTTACAACGTTATCTAGATAAAAGCAAACATTTTATAGGATCACTGACACCTGATCAAGGAAGGGTTGGCGGGGCGTGTGTGAGGGGAAGGAGACTAAATGTCAGTTGGTAGTGAGGTGGCTACCCATGCAAACTCAAGTCCTCCAATTTGGTGACCTCCTTTAAAAAATATATGTTTGGGCAATACAAAAATGACCTGCAGGTAGTTAAGGATAAACACATTTTCCTTGGGGATAATAATGTTGAATCTAATTTCTTGTTGCACTCTCAGTATAGGTAAACATATATATTTTTTGACTATGTATTCTTTTTCCTTGTCCAATGTGACCACATGCTGTGTACTTCTACATCTCAACTGTAATGTCTCCTCACTAAACGGCCTTGGAATGTCAGCAGCAGGAAAATGTGGACTCCTCAGACACTGCAGTAGCATTGACTGCATGCGGCACAGCGATGCCCTACGTAAGCAGCTGCAGAAGAACCAAGTGGCAACAGATAGCAACTGCTTCCAGCACCTGCTGTACAAAATACTTTACAAAAAGAAGGAAAACCTCCTCATACATACCAATTGCATGTACTCATTGGTAGTCAACTTTGATAAGGAAGAGTCCTCAAAATAAGAAAGGACAAACATCGAGGTTAAAATGATGTCAGACATTATAACGACAAACAGTAAATGTCTCCCCAGAATGACAAGTTAATAACATTTTTTACTTGTATTTAACAAGGACATTAAAAGTTGACCATTAACATCACACATGTACTGTTCTAACAACCAACACTATAAAGGTCCATCTAATAATGTTAAGAACTGGAAACAACTAGTGTAAGTCAACGAGAGGGAAACCCATCTCCTGGGATAGGGATAGGGAGAGACCGAGAGAGAGAGAGAGAGACAGAGACAGAGAGAGAAAGACAAAGAGAGAGAGAGAGAGACAGAGAGAGAGAGACAGAGAGAGAAAGACAAAGAGAGAGAGAGAGAGAGAGAGACAGAGAGAGAGAGACAGAGAGAGAGAGAAAGAGAGAGAGAGAGAAAGACAAAGAGAGAGAGAGAGACAGAGAGAGAGATAGAGAGAGATAGAGAGAGATAGAGAGAGATAGAGAGAGAGAGAGAGGGAAAAAATAAAGAGATAGAGGGGCGGGAGCAAACCTGATTGGCTGAGGTGGTTGCGAAGGGAACGCTTGTGGCAGATGTGGTGGCTGCAGATGCTGGCGTACCACCGTGCATCATGGGTACTTTTGTCAGAAGGGAAAATCATATAAGCAACAACACACAGAGGAGTGGAGTATGGCCAATTGGCCACCAGGCAAATGTGAAGGACTGGTGGTGAGGAGGGGGTGGTGGGGCATTCCAATTCAATAACTCACTCCCTTTCCCTCTGAGAGGATTGGATAGATGTAAGCAATAGGAAGCAGACAACAAGAAGGTTAGGGAAGGCAGTTACTATATTGCCTGAACACCTCCAGTTCTTTCTAATCAATCAATCAATCTGATCTGAAGAGGAAAAGGACATGAGATAGAAGAGAAGGGAGTGAGTTATCTGATTGGAACGCAGCCATGGGTGTAAAGGGTATAGGGGATTCAGTGTGGTACATTTGTGGATGGCATATTGAGGTTATACCAGCCAAAAGCTGATGTTGTCAACAGAGAGGGCAGAGAAGGGTCAAGGGTCAAGCAATCACAGCTTAGGGTCCAATGTGTATTTACAGTAACATGTTTGGTAGTACACCCGAAACAGAATAAAACTTATCTCCAGTATTTACATTTATAGATATGACTAAATACAGTATCATTGACAAATGAAATGTGCAAATGAGTCAGTTATATGCCACAACCAACCCTGTGACTCCCAAGTCACCAACACCCATGATGAGATGATTTGTGAATTGATGAAGTCAAAGGCTATATATAGGGCTCAAATGTATCAAAGCAAAGGCAGATCCAACTACATGTTGATATGATCATACTAATGATTACTGATTCATTATTATTGATTAAACTATTAGCCAGATCCCAGATCTGTTTGTGCTGTCTTGACTAATCAATAATCATTGACTAGACAGCACGAACAGATTGGGAGTCATGCTAGAAAACTATCTGGGTTTGCTTCAGAAAGCCAAGGTGCCACCTTTTTAGCTGTGTGATGGTTAGTTAGATTTTGATGGCGTGCGAGTCACTGGCAAGGCTGAAAGCTAATTGGTGAAGAAGGAATGCTGGAACCTACCAACACCGGTGGTGGGGGTCATGCAGAATATTGAGCCTGCTCAAATGCCCATCATGCAGTGCAACAGGAAGTGTGCAACAGGAAGTGGATTGGAAAAGGGGGGAGAGAAATCAAAACAGCCCATCACAAGATTCGTTAGAGTGAAGGAAGAGATCAGGAGAATAACATGAATGAATTAACTGGACAGCATTCAGTAACACAGTCAGTGGACAGCAGTGGAAATACTGAGGGAAATGTGTAGTTGGATTTACTTTCTGAATTGACTGGAATTTAAATGTAATTGACCCCAACCCTGGTGCTGACCAATCTAGACCAAACTAGACGATCAGGAGAATCAGGTTGAGAGTTTATACTGATCAGATCAGGCACTTTTGTCTGAGGTGTCATGGATATTCATTTGCAATCAACTGTGATAATAATAGTAGCAGCAATAAACAATCAATTAATAGTTCTAGAAAAAAAGGGATCATCATAATAGTGACACATCACATACACCCACGCTCAAGATAGAAACAAAAACAGGAAGCAGCTCAGTATTAATATGGAAGTAAGAGATACAAGAGATGTTGCCAAACAGAAGCAGTAGTATTAATATGGAAGCAGGACATATAGTATTAATTTAGAAGCAGGACATATAGTATTAATTTAGAAGCAGGACATATAGTATTAATATAGAAGCAGGATATATAGTATTAATATAGAAGCAGGACATATAGTATTAATATAGAAGCAGGACATATAGTATTAATATAGAAGCAGGACATATAGTATTAAT
>NC_092174.1:38796809-38829309 GCF_045791955.1 Oncorhynchus clarkii lewisi
TACGGCTGACAAGTACAGAACACTTCAATAAGGATCTAGCTAAGTCAAATACTGTGAAAGATGGAAACACAAACAAAATGGACTGTTCACTGTCATTACTTCAAAAACACTGGGCATTGAGCGATATGGTCACACTTTAAATAAACGAATAAACTTATTATGCCTTCATAAACCCTTCATAAGGCCTACATAAATGGCACAAAGCATTTATGAGCAAATGTCCTATTTTACGAAGGGTAGTATTGGGTTCATATCACATCAGACGCAAGGACCTGTTACATCACCTTTATATAGTGTGACATTTGCTTATAAATGATTATAAATCTATGTAGGCCTTAGATTTACATGTCCATATTGAAAGGGTTTAGGAGGCCTTTATTAAGCAAAATGAGCTAAAGTTTGTTTAACGTGTGACCAGTAGGGTCATTCAATTATAAAATAGCAATATACTGTTTTACTGTACGTAGTCATTGTCACATTTCTATGACTATACACCACAAGGCTTGTTATTGTTCCTCATACAAACAAAGCCTGGCAAATACTAAGAACAACACACAAGTGTCACAGTGCTAGTTTAGCTGTGGATGTTCAACGAGAGAGGAAGGACCATTGTTATATTAGACTTAGACTGCAGTCAGATAAGCACATTGAATACATTGAATATCAACAGGAAGCTGTGCAGGGGAAGACGCGCCCACTGACATAGTTACAGATACAATCAGTCAGTCCAGGTAAACTTCTGTTATTTTATCAGTTAATGTCACAAGCCAGAAGGGACATATAGTATAATGGAGAAGTTACCCGCAGACACAGATCTAGGATCAGTTTACCCTCCCCAATCCTAAGACCCGTGTCTAGGGGCAGCTTCATCCTACTGAGTGCGTTTTCCTAATTCCCACTCTGCGACTGTTACAGAGAGGATCCAAGATGGCGGATTACTCACCATGGCTGCAGCGGCGGTGGCCTGGTTGACCTGGTGCTGGGCGGCCTTGATCTTGGCCTGCAGGTGGGCCGGAGGGTGGAAGTACTTGCACTTCTCCCTGGAGCAGCGGCCCTTGATGTAGTCCATACACACGGTGACCGTGTTGTCGTTGGTGTCTATCATGGTGCTGTCGGAGGGGTGGGAGAAGCGACAGTCGTTCTCCCCCCGGGAGCAGTTGCCACGCTGGTACTCACGACACACCTGGTGAGGGGCGAGAGATATGAACATAACGGATCAGTTCCACTTCAACCTTCTGTCACAAGGGCTTCGTAACGGCGTCATAATCATGACATATCAGATGCCATAAACCAGGGGTGTCAAACTCAGTTACGCAGATATGCACAGAGCACATGTTGAGCAGACATTGAGCAGGGTCACCGGTGTGTTGGACATGGCATTTGTAAGGCAGTTGAGGGCAGCATTTGTAAGGCAGTAGAGGGCAGCATTTGTAAGGCAGTAGAGGGCAGCATTTGTAAGGCAGCAGAGGCTTTATGTTTGCACAGCATGCTTGTGTTCTTGGGTCAGTACAGGGTTTCTGGGTGTATGTGCGTGCGTGCGTGTGTATCTGTCTGCCCGTCCATCCCTCCGTCTGTATCTCTCACCTCCAGTCTGTCTGTCCTCATGAGTTTCTGTGCGGCAGCGGCAGCAGCGTTGGGGACCTGTCCGTGGTTGGGGTGGCCTGCCATGAGGACCTGTGGACTGGGCATGATCTCTGGCTGCATCAGGCCGGGTGACACCGGGCCCAGGTACGGGTTGAAAGCCGCAGCGCTGGCATTGGTGGCCAGGCCTGGTGCCATGGGGAACATAGGCTGTCGGGGGCAGAGAGAGACAAAGGTCAAAGGTGAGAAGTTATACTTCCTGGTAGGTCAAATATTAAATGTACTTTGTTCAACAGTTAACTGACCCCCTATTCCCTATGCGCTGCATTGCTTTAGGACTCTCAGAATGCTCAGAAGCACTGCACTATATAGGGAATAGAGTGACCTTTAGACTACTGTAAGTGTTGTCATGTAATGTGGTGGTGCCAGGTATTTACTTGATGTAAGCTGAACCTGTTGCTGTCTTGGACCAGGTCATAGAGATTCACCTGGATTGGCAAAGGTTGAGGAAAATGAAGAGGGGTTTCAGGTCCTGGCATTCCATTCTATTATACACACGTGTGTGTGCATATGCGTGTGTGTGTGTTTGTGTGTGCATACATGTGTGTGTGTGTTTGCATATGTGTGTGTATGCATGTATGTGTGTGTATGTGTCTGTAAGACATACATGTACTGTACATGAGTGTGTGTGTTGTCTCACCATAGGCTGAAGCTGTGTGCCAGGCATCATGGCGTTGGCGAGCTGCATCTGCTGGGCCAACATGGCCATGTTCTTCTGCTGGATCAGATTGTTCCTGCCGTTGATCTCCAGCTGGGTCTTCAGGTGACCAGGAGGATGGAGGTACTTACAATTCTCCCTGGAACAACGGCCCTGATGGGGGGTGGCAACAGGAAGAGAGTAAATTAGGTGAAAGTTGACTTAGGTTCAGACAGCACTGGCATTACTTTGACTGTAAAACATGTATGACAACAACAGACAGAAGATAGACAGATACCCATAATTCCATATTTATACAACATGTATAATCTGCAGTATGAGATCCTGTCCTGAAGTGACCTGGGGATTTGTTATGGTTCCCTCTGCTAGTCAACATCAGAGGCATGTCCTGAAAACACACACACACAGTCAGCTGACAACTGTGTGTGTGTGTGTGTGTGTGTGTGTGTGTGTGTGTGTGTGTGTGTGTGTGGAGCTGTTTATAGCTGCATGCCCCTAACCCTGCTTCACCCTAGGTCTGGACTAAGCCTGGTACTTGCTAATTGTTAAGGGTTCTCTTTATCTGCTCTGCCCTGTGGGAGAAAAATGTGTGTCTGCGTCTGTGTGTCTGTGTGTCTGTATCTGTGTGTCTGTGTCTGTGTGTCTGTGTCTGTGTGTCTGCATCTGTGTGTCTGCATCTGTGTGTCTGTGTCTGCATCTGTGTGTCTGTGTCTGTGTGTGCATCTGTGTGTCTGCGTCTGTGTGTCTGTGTGTCTGCATCTGTGTGTCTACGTCTGTGTGTCTGCGTCTGTGTGTCTGCATACATGTGTGTGTTCAGTCCAGAAGAGGGTCTCTGTGGCCCTGTGGGACCACCTCCCAGATATCCAGCCACCTGTCTGACAGGAGGTATACACACTACACATTCATATGATACAGAGACATCGCATCACAATATGAAGTGAAACTTCAAAACACTCGTGCCAAGAGTTGATGAACTAACTAAGAGAGACGGTCTATGCTGTCAATACACAGCGCCAAGAAGGAAGGGTGCAGTAGCAGAAATCCTGGAGGGCGGGCACGCACGCACGCACGCACGCACGCACGCACGCACACGCACACGCACACGCACACGCACACGCACACGCACACACACACGCACACACACACACACACACACACACACACACACACACACACAGGAGTCATGATCTTGTAACAGGTGCCAGACACACACATACTGGAGTCATGATCTTGTAACAGGTGCCAGACACACATGGGCTATTTCCATATATTTATTTATTTACATGATATTCCACGGGCTGTGTCTGTCTGGCCTGCCGCCTGGGTGCATCTCAATACGGGACCTTAGAATTCCAAAGGTTCTATCTGAGATGGTTGGCTCTAAAGTTGCAAGCCCTCAATGGTTTGAATGGTGTGAGCAATTTATTTTATTATATTATATTATATTATATTATATTATTATAAATTCACATCTGGTGGTGAATTATTGTTATTCTCCCCACAAATCAAATCAAATCAAATCAAATCCAATTTTATTTGTCACATACACATGGTTAGCAGATGTTAATGCGAGTGTAGCGAAATGCTTGTTCTTCTAGTTCCGACAATGCAGTAATAACCAACAAGTAATCTAGCTAACAATTCCAAAACTACTACCTTATAGACACAAGTGTAAGGGGATAAAGAATATGTACATAAAGATATATGAATGAGTGATGGTACAGAGCGCATAGGCAAGATACAGTAGATGGTATTGAGTGCAGTATATAAATATGAGAGGAGTATGTAAACAAAGTGGCATAGTTAAAGTGGCTAGTGATACATGTATTACATAAAGATGCAGTAGATGATATAGAGTATATATATAAGCCTACCACTGTTGTGTCGTCCGCAAACTTGATGATTGAGTTGGAGGTGTGCGTGGCCACACAGTCGTGGGTGAACAGGGAGTACAGGAGAGGGCTCAGAACGCACCCTTGTGGGGCCCCAGTGTTGAGGATCAGCGGGGTGGAGATGTTGTTGCCTACCCTCACCACCTGGGGGCGGCCCGTCAGGAAGTCCAGTACCCAGTTGCACAGGGCGGGGTTGAGACCCAGGGTCTCGAGCTTGATGACGAGCTTGGAGGGCACTATGGTGTTAAATGCCGAGCTGTAGTCGATGAACAGCATTCTCACATAGGTATTCCTCTTGTCCAGATGGGTTAGGGCAGTGTGCAGTGTGGTTGAGATTGCATCGTCTGTGGACCTATTTGGGCGGTAAGCAAATTGGAGTGGGTCTAGGGTGTCAGGTAGGGTGGAGGTGATATGGTCCTTGACTAGTCTCTCAAAGCACTTCATGATGACGGATGTGAGTGCTACGGGGTGGTAGTCGTTTAGCTCAGTTACCTTACCTTTCTTGGGAACAGGAACAATGGTGGAACTCTTAAAGCATGTGGGAACAACGGACTGGGATAGGGATTTATTGAATATGTCCGTAAACACACCAGCCAGCTGGTCTGCGCATGCTCTGAGGGCGCGGCTGGGGATGCCGTCTGGGCCTGCAGCCTTGCGAGGATTGACACGTTTAAATGTTTTCCTCACGTCGGCTGCAGTGAAGGAGAGTCCGCATGTTTTGGTTGCAGGCCGTGTCAGTGGCACTGTATTGTCCTCAAAGCGGGCAAAAAGTTATTTAGTCTGCCTGGGAGCAAGACATCCTGGTCTGTGACTGGGCTGGTTTTCTTTTTGTAATCCGTGATTGACTGTAGACCCTGCCACATGCCTCTTGTTTCTGAGCCGTTGAATTGAGATTCTACTTTGTCTCTGTACTGACGCTTAGCTTGTTTGATTGCCTTGCGGAGGGAATAGCTACGCTGTTTGTATTCGGTCATGTTTCCGGTCACCTTGCCCTGATTAAAAGCAGTGGTTCGTGCTTTCAGTTTCACACAAATGCTGCCATCAATCCACAGTTTCTGGTTTGGGAATGTTTTAATCGTTGCTATGGGAACGACATCTTCAACGCACGTTCTAATGAACTCGCTCACCGAATCAGCGTATTCGTCAATGTTGTTGTTTGATGCAATACGAAACATATCCCAGTCCACGTGATGGAAGCAGTCTTGGAGTGTGGAATCAGATTCGTCGGACCAGCGTTGAACAGACCTCAGAGCGGGAGCTTCTTGTTTTAGTTTCTGTCTGTAGGCAGGGATCAACAAAATGGAGTCGTGGTCAGCTTTTCCAAAAGGAGCGCGGGGCAGGGCCTTATATGCGTCGCGGAAGTTAGAATAGCAATGATCCAAGGTCTTTCCACCCCTGGTTGCGCAATCGATATGCTGATACAATTTAGGGAGTCTTGTTTTCAGATTAGCCTTGTTAAAATCCCCAGCTACAATGAATGCAGCCACAGGATATATGGATTCCAGTTTGCAAAGAGTCAAATAAAGTTTGTTCAGAGCCATCGATGTGTCTGCTTGGGGGGGGATATATACGGCTGTGATTATAATCAAAGAAAATTCCCTTGGTAGATAATGCAGTCGACATTTGATTGTGAGGAATTCTAAATCAGGTGAACAGAAGGACTTGAGTTCCTGTATGTTGTTGTGGCCACATCACGTCTCGTTAACCATGAAGCATACGCCCCCGCCCCTCTTCTTACCAGAAAGATGTTTGTTTCTGTCGGCGCGATGCGTGGAGAAACCAGCTGGCTGCACCGACTCCGATAGCGTCTCTCCAGTGAGCCATGTTTCCGTGAAGCAAAGAACGTTACAGTCCCTGATGTCCCTCTGGAATGCAACCCTTGCTCGGATTTCATCAACCTTGTTGTCAAGAGACTGGACATTGGCAAGTAGAATGCTAGGGAGTGGCGCGCGATGTGCCCGTCTCCGGAGTCTGACCAAAAGACCGCTCCGTTTCCCCCTTTTACGAAGTAGTTTTTTTGGGTCACCGGCTGGGATCCATTCCGTTGTCCTGGGTGAAAAGCAGAACACAGGATCCGCTTCGCGAAAGTCATATTCTTGGTCGTACTGATGGTGAGTTGACGCTGCTCTTATATTCAGTAGTTCTTCTCGACTGTATGTAATGAAACCTAAGATGACCTGGGGTACCAATGTAAGAAATAACACGTAAAAAAACAAAAAACTGCATAGTTTCCTAGGAACACGAAGCGAGGTGCCGGAAGTATGTGTAAAGGTGGTGTTAACATGTTGCAATATCAATATTTCCACATGTGGAAATGCAAATTCTGTAATGTCGTAATGTAAAAAGGCAACTTAGCCTATCTGAGTATAACAATTTAAGTGCGTTAAAAATTATGATTTATTATTTCTGAGCCATCCGTTCGGAGTGTTAGTGCTGCAGGCCTCTCGCAGGTCTGAGCAAATTTTATTGGTCACATATACATGGTTAGCAGATGTTAATGCGAGTGTAGCTAAATGTTTGTGCTTCTAGTTCCGACAGTGCAGAAATATCTAACAAGTAATCTAACAATTCCCCAACAACTACCTAATACACACGGCAGGGTAGCCTAGTGGTTAGAGCTGTTGGACTAGTAACCGGGAGGTTGCGAGTTCAAACCCCCGAGCTGACAAGGTACAAATCTGTCGTTCTGCCCCTGAACAGGCAGTTAACCCACTGTTCCTAGGCCGTCATTGAAAATAAGAATTTGTTCTTAACTGACTTGCCTAGTTAAATAAAGGTAAAATAAATGTACAAAAAAAATAATAATAAAAAAATCTAAAGGGTGAATGAGAATATGTACATATAAGTATATACAACCCTTTCCATGTGAGACCCGGGCTCTAATACCACGTGTCTGAGCCATGTGAAAAATGTACTTGAAAAATCCATGTGAAACTTCTCACATGTGATTTTTTTCCCTTTTGTTCTTTTCACAAAATTTTTTTATGTGCTTTTTTTGTAAGGGATGAGTCAATCACAACAACAACAGGAGCCGTTATGCCTCCGTATAGTGTGTGTGTGTGTGTGTGTGTGTGTGTGTGTGTGTGTGTGTGTGTGTGTGTGTGTGTGTGGGTGTGGTGTGGTGTGTGTGTGTGCATGCGTGGTGTGTGTGTGGTGTGTGTGTGTGGTGTGTGGTGTGTGTGGTGTGTGTGTGTGTGTGTGTGGTGTGTGTGGTGTGTGTGGTGTGTGTGTGTGGTGTGTGTGTGTGTGTGTGGTGTGTGTGGTGTGTGTGTGTGTGTGTGGTGTGTGTGGTGTGTGTGTGTGGTGTGTGTGTGGTGTGTGGTGTGTGTGTGTGGTGTGTGTGTGTGTGGTGTGTGTGGTGTGTGTGTGTGTGCACGCATGTGCTTTATGCCTCATGGACAGTGTCTGTTACAAGCAGACGTCTACACAGGCATCTGACTTGTTGAAACTTGAGACACAGAAATGTGAACAACTGGGTCAAATCATGGTCCCTGCCTCAGCAGTCTGCTGTACGACTGGCTAGCTTGCTAAAACACTGTTGCTAAGACCTATCACTGCTGACCTGAATTAGAAAAGAGACACAGCTAAACGACTAACATGTAAACGGTTGAAAGCCTCAACAATTTGACTCTTTCAAGCTAAACGGTGCATGCAAGGCAGGAGGGATACTCTATGCAGTGGTAACGCCACCAAGCCAACAGGAGTTATGAATGTAAACAGTTTGACAGAGTTTAAAAGAGAGGCCATACTGAAGCATCAACACAGGTCTAAGACTGGACTAATGGACTAACTGGCTAAAGTGCAAACACAGTGAGTCAGAAACTCAAAGTGAGACTATGCCAAGCTTATTTTGAAAGAGGTTCTGAAAATAAGTTCTAAAACTGAGCAAAACTAAGCATACTCAATGCTACTAACCATAAACTCAATTCTCCATGAGCTGAACTGACATTCCTAATCATTCTGACACAGATAAGGGGGTTCTGAACTGGCATTCCTAATCATTCTGACACAGAAAAGGGGGTTCTGAACTGACATTCCTAATCATTCTGATACAGAAAAGGGGGTTCTGAACTGGCATTCCTAATCATTCTGACACAGATAAGGGCGTTCTGAACTGGCATTCCTAATCATTCTGACACAGAAAAGGGGGTTCTGAACTGGCATTCCTAATCATTCTGACACAGAAAAGGGGGTTCTGAACTGACATTCCTAATCATTCTGACACAGAAAAGGGGGTTCTGAACTGGCATTCCTAATCATTCTGACACAGATAAGGGGGTTCTGAACTGGCATTCCTAATCATTCTGACACAGATAAGGGGGTTCTGAAACAGAGCTGCACCTCTACTAGCCAGAGACTGGCATGCAGGGGGGCAAGGGGAGGGGCCAGAGTAGTTAACAGGCCTCGAGGGTTCGCATTGCGCTCACCCCACCTGACCCCATCCATCCCACCTTGGATTTACCGCTGTGGCATTTGCCAAGGGAGGTCGTGTATGACGACAGCCAACCCCCATACTAGGAAACTTGCAGCCCTCTATTCTACTGAGCTATTTACTTTATGTTCATATTCTTTTATTTTATTAGTTCTTATTGTTGTTGTATTGACGAGAAGGAACCTGCAAGTAAGCATTTCATTGGATGGTGTAAACCATATGTATCCTGTACATACGATGAATACATCTTTAAACTTTAAATCAAAACAGTGGCTAAAGCAGGCTGCCATTTTGAATAGTGAAACGTCAGCCTGTGGAAGCTGGGAAGGGGACAGACAAAGTGAGTCACGTACTGTAGCATGAACCTGCGTCAGTGAAACGCTAGAACCTGCTGCATGCCAAGTCCGTAGTGATGGTCAGAGGGAGAGGGAGAATTTAATTGAATTGAGAGGGGGGTGGGGCGAGAGGGGGGTGGGAGAGGGAGGGAGAGAGAGAGAGAGAAGAATCCCGGTCCTAACAACAGAAGAATCCGGGCCCTAACAACAAAAGAATCCCGGCCCTAACAACATAAGAATCCCGGCCCTAACAACAGAATAATCCCAGCCCTAACAACAGAATAATCCCAGCCCTAACAACAGAATAATCCCAGCACTAACAACAGAAGAATCCCGGCCCTAACAACAGAATAATCCCGGCCCTAACAACAGAATAATCCCAGCCCTAACAACAGAATAATCCCAGACCTAACAACATTGTAATTCCTGGAATCCATGCTTGCTCCCTGATGCTCACAGATACATACAGACAGAGACAATTATTAAGAATTGTTGCATACAGGTAAGTCAGAAATGGAACACCATAGATTTAAAGGCATATAACCACTATTCAATAAGCAGAGGAAAAGCAAGGCACTCTACAACAATTACATTGTCTTCATTAAAATACCCTGTACATCTGTATACAATGGTTCCTTCTATCTGTCTCTGATGTCATTTATAATTAGTGTACCTTTAATACAATGAGACCCACATTATGACAAACAGCTGGATTATACAGCTGTTTCATAAGAATAGTCTTTTAAATATAGCCTGGCAAGTCTGAGGTCTCGCTTTCCTCTGCTGTTGAAAAACAAGCCTTATTCCACTACTCTAAACAAGCCTTATTCCACTACTCTAAACAAACCTTATTCCACTACTCTAAACAAACCTTATTCCACTACTCTAAACAAGCCTTATTCCACTACTCTAAACAAACCTTATTCCACTACTCTAAACAAGCCTTATTCCACTACTCTAAACAAGCCTTATTCCACTACTCTATACAAGCCTTATTCCACTACTCTAAACAAGCCTTATTCCACTACTCTAAACAAACCTCATTCCACTGCTCTAAACAAGCCTTATTCCACTTCTCTAAAGTGCCATGTGGCCCAAAGGTGACTATTCAGCTCTAAATATGTTAAGAGACATAAATGGTTTATAATAATTTGGTCTATTTGCAAGTAGAGTATTTTGCTGTGTCATTCTAGATGTTTGTGAGAGACAGAGAATAGGTGTGGGGACACTGCCACCCTTCTAGCTCAATACTTCTCCTCCTACATTCATCTCTCCTTCATTCTCTCCTCAGAATGAGAGACAATGCTCTTATTTGCTGTTAAACGGAGCAGGATGATTGGCTAGTGCAGCAAGTGCAGACACAGTGCGATTTAAGCAAACAATGAATCAGCCTGCAAAGAATGCTGGGAGGAGCCACATCCCTTCCTGTCAAGGCAAGAGGACGGAGTGTTGAGGAGCTCAGAGTTTGTGTGTGTGTGTGTGTGTGTGTGTGTGTGTGTGTGTGTGTGTGTGTGTGTGTGTGTGTGTGTGTGTGTGTATGTGTGTGTGTGTGTGTGTGTGTGTGTGTGTGTCTAGACAGAGAACAGAACCAGTGACAAGCTTTTAGACACCTGGGACGTTAGCACTGAGTCATCTAATCCCCACACCCTCCAAAACACCCACCCACCCACACACACACAAACACACTTCTACATGCATAATCCAAACACAGGATAAGGGCTGTGTTTATGTAGAGACACCAACCAGCAGACTCCATCACAGTCTCTCAGTTCGACTGGTGGAGAACTCCCTTCACAGTGTCTGAGGATAGGAAGCTTTGACCTCCCAATACGGTTGGCCAGAAATCACTGGGACAGAGATGGCTTCTCATCGCTGATCACAACACGGCAGGCTACAAACACAGAGCTACTGGGAATCTAACAAGACTGTGACTCCAATACAATGTAATTACACTGGAGACATACAAACAACACACACACACACACACACAAATACACATAGGAAGACGTGTTTCTCTCATTTACCCCCTGCTCCATCCTTTTTTAGAACACCTACTCATTCCAGGGGTTTTCTTTATTTTACTATTTTCTACATTGTAGAATAATAGTGAAGATATCAAAACTATGAAATAACACTTAAGGAATCATGTAGTAACCAAAAAAAGTCTTAAGTAAATCAAAATATATTTTATATTTGAGATTCTTCACCCCAAAGCCACCCTTTGCCTTGATGACAGCTTTGCACACTCTTGGCATTCTCTCAACCAGCTTCATGAGGTAGTCACCTGGAATGCTTTTCAATTAACAGGTGTGCCTTCTTAAAAGTTATTTTGTTAGCTGCTAAAATATAAAATATATTTTGATTTACTTAAGACTTTTCTGGTTACTACATGATTCCTTATGTGTTATTTCATAGTTTTGATGTCTTCACTATTATTCTATAATGTAGAAAATAGTAAAAAATAAAGAAAAACCCTTGAATGAGTAGGTGTTCTAAAACTTTTGACCGGTAGTGTACGCCACATAAAAATATAGTGTTCCCACACACACCCACAGCACATTAGGTGATGATGGCTTTTTCCTGCTGCCTGCACCACACGTTGTTCTGAGCAGCATAATGGTTCTCTTATGGGGACACAGGTAATACTGGTAATGACTCAGGGCCCAGTGGTGACACACACACACACACACACGCACACACTGAGCTTACTGGGCAGGGTTCCGGGGGCTTGCAGTGGCATGAAAGGTCCGGAGAGCGTTAATCTATGATAAGAGCTATGAAAGCCCCTAGTGGCACATTAACTGTGACACTAAATTACATGGTAGAGACACCAACCAGGCCACCCAGCATGCCACAGTCACACATAGAGGTTTATGTCATGCAGACTGACAAAGAGTGGTATGTTTCAGAAATGTGTTTATATGTTGAGGCTATACTCAGAAGTCTTGTAAAATGTTTCCTGGTAATTGGAAGCTTTTTCTGTGTCACAGACACACACAACCAGACAGACACACACAACCAGACAGACACACACACAACCAGACATACACACAACCAGACTGACACACACAACCAGACTGACACACACAACCAGACAGACACACACAACCAGAAAGACACACACAACCAGAAAGACACACACACACAACCAGACAGACACACACAACCAGACAGACACACACAACCAGACAGACACACACACACAACCAGACAAAAACACAACCAGACAGACACACACACACACACACACAACCAGACAGACACACACACACACACAACCAGAAAGACACACACACAACCAGACACACACACACAAACATACAAGCAGAAACACACCAGTTTCCCTGAAACACCTTGGAGAGTGAGGTCACGACCTTAATACCCAGCTTCATATCCCACCTCTCCCTGAAACACCTTGGAGAGTGAGGTCACGACCTAATACCCAGTTTCATATCCCACTTCTCCCTGAAACACCTTGGAGAGTGAGGTCACGACCTAATACCCAGCTTCATATCCCACCTCTCCCTGAAACACCGTGGAGAGTGAGGTCACGACCTAATACCCAGCTTCATATCCCACCTCTCCCTGAAACACCTTGGAGAGTGAGGTCACGACCTAATACCCAGCTTCATATCCCACCTCTCCCTGAAACACCTGGAGAGTGAGGTCACGACCTAATACCCAGCTTCATATCCCACCTCTCCCTGAAACACCTTGGAGAGTGAGGTCACGGCCTAACACCCAGCTTCATATCCCACCTCTCCCTGAAACACCTTGGAGAGTGAGGTCACGACCTAATACCCAGTTTCATATCCCACCTCTCCCTGAAACACCTTGGAGAGTGAGGTCACGACCTAATACCCAGCTTCATATCCCACCTCTCCCTGAAACACCTTGGAGAGTGGTGGCTTTCAGAAATGCCAAGGTCAAAAGGTCAAGTATACAGTAGTGCAAACGCTATTCCCTGAGACACGAAAACACATACACACATCCCACACACACATTCCTTACGGTTGCTGCACTGACTTACAGCTTCTGTACTGACTTACAGCTTCTGTAATGATTTACAGCTTCTGTACTGATTTACAGCTTCTGTACTGACTTACAGCTTCTGTACTGACTTACAGCTTCTCCACTGACTTACAGCTTCTGTACTGACTTACAGCTTCTCCACTGACTTACAGCTTCTCCACTGAATTACAGCTTCTGTACTGATTTACAGCTTCTCCACTGACTTACAGCTTCTGTACTGACTTACAGCTTCTGTACTGACTTACAGCTTCTGTACTGACTTACAGCTTCTGTACTGATTTACAGCTTCTGTGCTGATTTACAGCTTCTGTACTGACTTACAGCTTCTGTACTGACTTACAGCTTCTGTAAAGATTTACAGCTTCTGTACTGACTTACAGCTTCTGCACTGACTTACAGCTTCTGTACTGACTTACAGCTTCTACACTGACTTACAGCTTATACACTGACTTACAGCTTCTGTACTGACTTACAGCTTCTACACTGACTTACAGCTTATACACTGACTTACAGCTTCTACACTGACTTACAGCTTCTGTACTGACTTACAGCTTCTGTACTGACTTACAGCTTCTACACTGACTTACAGCTTCTACACTGACTTACAGCTTCTGTACTGACTTACAGCTTCTGTACTGACTTACAGCTTCTGTACTGACTTACAGCTTCTACACTGACTTACAGCTTCTGCACTGACTTACAGCTTCTACACTGATTTACAGCTTCTACACTGACTTACAGCTTCTACACTGACTTACAGCTTCTTCACTGGCTTACAGCTTCTACACTGACTTACAGCTTCTACACTGACTTACAGCTTCTCCACTGACTTACAGCATCTGTACTGACTTACAGCTTCTACACTGACTTACAGCTTCTCCACTGACTTACAGCTTATGTACTGACTTACAGCTTCTACACTGACTTACAGCTTCTCCACTGACTTACAGCTTCTGCACTGACTTACAGCTTCTGCACTGATTTACAGCTTCTACACTGACTTACAGCTTCTACACTGACTTACAGCTTCTTCACTGGCTTACAGCTTCTACACTGACTTACAGCTTCTACACTGACTTACAGCTTCTCCACTGACTTACAGCTTATGTACTGACTTACAGCTTCTACACTGACTTACAGCTTCTCCACTGACTTACAGCTTCTACACTGACTTACAGCTTCTGTACTGACTTACAGCTTCTGTACTGATTTACAGCTTCTGTACTGATTTACAGCTTCTGTACTGACTTACAGCTTCTGTACTGACTTACAGCTTCTGTACTGACTTACAGCTTCTGTACTGATTTACAGCTTCTGTACTGATTTACAGCTTCTGTACTGACTTACAGCTTCTCCACTGACTTACAGCTTCTGTACTGACTTACAGCTTCTCCACTGAATTACAGCTTCTGTACTGATTTACAGCTTCTCCACTGACTTACAGCTTCTGTACTGACTTACAGCTTCTCCACTGACTTACAGCTTCTCCACTGACTTACAGCTTCTACACTGACTTACAGCTTCTGTACTGACTTACAGCTTCTGTACTGACTTACAGCTTCTGTACTGACTTACAGCTTCTGTACTGATTTACAGCTTCTGTACTGATTTACAGCTTCTGTACTGACTTACAGCTTCTGTACTGACTTACAGCTTCTGTACTGATTTACAGCTTCTACACTGACTTACAGCTTCTGTACTGACTTACAGCTTCTGTACTGATTTACAGCTTCTGTACTGACTTACAGCTTCTGTACTGACTTACAGCTTCTGTACTGATTTACAGCTTCTGTACTGATTTACAGCTTCTGTACTGACTTACAGCTTCTGTACTGACTTACAGCTTCTCCACTGACTTACAGCTTCTGTACTGACTTACAGCTTCTGTACTGACTTACAGCTTCTGTACTGACTTACAGCTTCTGTACTGACTTACAGCTTCTACACTGACTTACAGCTTCTGTACTGATTTACAGCTTCTGTACTGACTTACAGCTTCTGTACTGACTTACAGCTTCTACACTGACTTACAGCTTCTGTACTGATTTACAGCTTCTGTACTGACTTACAGCTTCTACACTGACTTACAGCTTCTACACTGACTTACAGCTTCTGTACTGACTTACAGCTTCTCCACTGACTTACAGCTTCTACACTGACTTACAGCTTCTGTACTGACTTACAGCTTCTATACTGACTTACAGCTTCTGTACTGACTTACAGCTTCTGTACTGATTTACAGCTTCTGTGCTGATTTACAGCTTCTGTACTGACTTACAGCTTCTGTACTGACTTACAGCTTCTGTACTAATTTACAGCTTCTGTACTGACTTACAGCTTCTGTACTGACTTACAGCTTCTGTACTGACTTACAGCTTCTACACTTACTTACAGCTTATACACTGACTTACAGCTTCTACACTGACTTACAGCTTCTGTACTGACTTACAGCTTCTGTACTGACTTACAGCTTCTACACTCACTTACAGCTTCTACACTGACTTACAGCTTCTGTACTGACTTACAGCTTCTGTACTGACTTACAGCTTCTGTACTGACTTAGAGCTTCTACACTAACTTACAGCTTCTGCACTGACTTACAGCTTCTACACTGATTTACAGCTTCTACACTGACTTACAGCTTCTACACTGACTTACAGCTTCTTCACTGGCTTACAGCTTCTACACTGACTTACAGCTTCTACACTGACGTACAGCTTATCCACTGACTTACAGCATCTGTACTGACTTACAGCTTCTACACTGACTTACAGCTTCTCCACTGACTTACAGCTTATGAACTGACTTACAGCTTCTACACTGACTTACAGCTTCTCCACTGACTTACAGCTTCTACACTGACTTACAGCTTCTGTACTGACTTACAGCTTCTGTACTGATTTACAGCTTCTGTACTGATTTACAGCTTCTGCACTGACTTACAGCTTCTGTACTGACTTACAGCTTCTGTACTGACTTACAGCTTCTGTACTGATTTACAGCTTCTGTACTGATTTACAGCTTCTGTACTGACTTACAGCTTCTCCACTGACTTACAGCTTCTGTACTGACTTACAGCTTCTCCACTGACTTACAGCTTCTCCACTGAATTACAGCTTCTGTACTGATTTACAGCTTCTCCACTGACTTACAGCTTCTGTACTGACTTACATCTTCTCCACTGACTTACAGCTTCTCCACTGACTTACAGCTTCTACACTGACTTACAGCTTCTGTACTGACTTACAGCTTCTGTACTGACTTACAGCTTCTGTACTGACTTACAGCTTCTATACTGATTTACAGCTTCTGTACTGATTTACAGCTTCTGTACTGACTTACAGCTTCTGTACTGACTTACAGCTTCTGTACTGACTTACAGCTTCTGTACTGACTTACAGCTTCTGTACTGATTTACAGCTTCTACACTGACTTACAGCTTCTGTACTGATTTACAGCTTCTGTACTGACTTACAGCTTCTGTACTGACTTACAGCTTCTGTACTGACTTACAGCTTCTGTACTGATTTACAGCTTCTGTACTGATTTACAGCTTCTGTACTGACTTACAGCTTCTGTACTGACTTACAGCTTCTGTACTGACTTAGAGCTTCTGTACTGATTTACAGCTTCTACACTGACTTACAGCTTTTGTACTGACTTACAGCTTCTGTACTTATTTACAGCTTCTGTACTGACTTACAGCTTCTGTACTGACTTACAGCTTCTACACTGACTTACAGCTTCTGTACTGATTTACAGCTTCTGTACTGACTTACAGCTTCTACACTGACTTACAGCTTCTACACTGACTTACAGCTTCTGTACTGACTTACAGCTTCTCCACTGACTTACAGCTTCTACACTGACTTACAGCTTCTGTACTGACTTACAGCTTCTGTACTGACTTACAGCTTCTGTACTGACTTACAGCTTCTGTACTGATTTACAGCTTCTGTGCTGATTTACAGCTTCTGTACTGACTTACAGCTTCTGTACTGACTTACAGCTTCTGTACTGATTTACAGCTTCTGTACTGACTTACAGCTTCTGCACTGACTTACAGCTTCTGTACTGACTTACAGCTTCTACACTGACTTACAGCTTCTGTACTGACTTACAGCTTCTACACTGACTTACAGCTTCTACACTGACTTACAACTTCTACTCTGACTTACAGCTTCTACACTGACTTACAGCTTCTGTACTGACTTACAGCTTCTCCACTGACTTACAGCTTCTACACCGACTTACAGCTTCTACACTGACTTACAGCTTCTACACTGACTTACAGCTTCTGTACTGACTTACAGCTTCTGCACTGACTTACAGCTTCTACACTGACTTACAGCTTCTGTACTGACTTACAGCTTCTCCACTGACTTACAGCTTCTACACTGACTTACAGCTTCTACACTGACTTACAACTTCTACTCTGACTTACAGCTTCTACACTGACTTACAGCTTCTGTACTGACTTACAGCTTCTCCACTGACTTACAGCTTCTACACCGACTTACAGCTTCTACACTGACTTACAGCTTCTACACTGACTTACAGCTTCTGTACTGACTTACAGCTTCTGCACTGACTTACAGCTTATGTACTGACTTACAGCTTCTACACTGACTTACAGCTTCTGTACTGACTTACAGCTTCTACACTGACTTACAGCTTCTACACTGACTTACAGCTTCTGTACTGACTTACAGCTTCTCCACTGACTTACAGCTTCTGTACTGACTTACAGCTTCTGTACTGACTTACAGCTTCTGTACTGACTTACAGCTTCTACACTGACTTACAGCTTCTGTACTGACTTACAGCTTCTGTACTGACTTACAGCTTCTGTACTGACTTACAGCTTCTGTACTGACTTACAACTTCTGTACTGATTTACAGCTTCTGTACTGACTTACAGCTTCTACACTGACTTACAGCTTCTACACTGACTTACAGCTTCTCCACTGACTTACAGCTTCTACACTGACTTACAGCTTCTGTACTGACTTACAGCTTCTCCACTGACTTACAGCTTCTCCACTGACTTACAGCTTCTCCACTGACTTACAGCTTCTGTACTGACTTACAGCTTCTACACTGGCTTACAGCTTCTACACTGACTTACAGCTTCTACACTGACTTACAGCTTCTCCACTGACTTACATCATCTGTACTGACTTACAGCTTCTGTACTGACTTACAGCTTCTGTACTGACTTACAGCTTCTGTACTGACTTACAACTTCTGTACTGATTTACAGCTTCTGTACTGACTTACAGCTTCTACACTGACTTACAGCTTCTACACTGACTTACAGCTTCTCCACTGACTTACAGCTTCTACACTGACTTACAGCTTCTGTACTGACTTACAGCTTCTCCACTGACTTACAGCTTCTCCACTGACTTACAGCTTCTCCACTGACTTACAGCTTCTGTACTGACTTACAGCTTCTACACTGGCTTACAGCTTCTACACTGACTTACAGCTTCTACACTGACTTACAGCTTCTCCACTGACTTACATCATCTGTACTGACTTACAGCTTCTACACTGACTTACAGCTTCTCCACTGACTTACAGCTTCTCCACTGACTTACAGCTTCTGTACTGAATTACAGCTTCTACACTGACTTACAGCTTCTACACTGACTTACAGCTTCTACACTGACTTACAGCTTCTACACTGACTTACAGCTTCTACACTGACTTACAGCTTCTCCACTGACTTACAGCTTCTCCACTGACTTACAGGTTCTACACTGACTTACAGCTTCTGTACTGACTTACAGCTTCTGTACTGACTTACAGCTTCTGTACTGACTTACAGCTTCTGTACTGACTTACAGCTTCTACACTGACTTACAGCTTCTGTACTGACTTACAGCTTCTACACTGACTTACAGCTTCTACACTGACTTACAACTTCTACTCTGACTTACAGCTTCTACACTGACTTACAGCTTCTGTACTGACTTACAGCTTCTCCACTGACTTACAGCTTCTACACCGACTTACAGCTTCTACACTGACTTACAGCTTCTACACTGACTTACAGCTTCTGTACTGACTTACAGCTTCTGCACTGACTTACAGCTTCTGTACTGACTTACAGCTTCTGTACTGACTTACAGCTTCTGTACTGACTTACAGCTTCTACACTGACTTACAGCTTCTACACTGACTTACAGCTTCTGTACTGACTTACAGCTTCTGTACTGACTTACAGCTTCTCCACTGACTTACAGCTTCTCCACTGACTTACAGCTTCTCCACTGACTTACAGCTTCTACACTGACTTACAGCTTCTACACTGACTTACAGCTTCTCCACTGACTTACAGCTTCTCCACTGACTTACAGCTTCTACACTGACTTACAGCTTCTACACTGACTTACAGCTTCTGTACTGACTTACAGCTTCTCCACTGACTTACAGCTTCTACACTGACTTACAGCTTCTGTACTGACTTACAGCTTCTGTACTGACTTACAGCTTCTGTACTGACTTACAGCTTCTGTACTGATTTACAGCTTCTGTGCTGATTTACAGCTTCTGTACTGACTTACAGCTTCTGTACTGACTTACAGCTTCTGTACTGATTTACAGCTTCTGTACTGACTTACAGCTTCTGCACTGACTTACAGCTTCTGTACTGACTTACAGCTTCTACACTGACTTACAGCTTCTGTACTGACTTACAGCTTCTACACTGACTTACAGCTTCTACACTGACTTACAACTTCTACTCTGACTTACAGCTTCTACACTGACTTACAGCTTCTGTACTGACTTACAGCTTCTCCACTGACTTACAGCTTCTACACCGACTTACAGCTTCTACACTGACTTACAGCTTCTACACTGACTTACAGCTTCTGTACTGACTTACAGCTTCTGCACTGACTTACAGCTTCTACACTGACTTACAGCTTCTGTACTGACTTACAGCTTCTCCACTGACTTACAGCTTCTACACTGACTTACAGCTTCTACACTGACTTACAACTTCTACTCTGACTTACAGCTTCTACACTGACTTACAGCTTCTGTACTGACTTACAGCTTCTCCACTGACTTACAGCTTCTACACCGACTTACAGCTTCTACACTGACTTACAGCTTCTACACTGACTTACAGCTTCTGTACTGACTTACAGCTTCTGCACTGACTTACAGCTTATGTACTGACTTACAGCTTCTACACTGACTTACAGCTTCTGTACTGACTTACAGCTTCTACACTGACTTACAGCTTCTACACTGACTTACAGCTTCTGTACTGACTTACAGCTTCTCCACTGACTTACAGCTTCTGTACTGACTTACAGCTTCTGTACTGACTTACAGCTTCTGTACTGACTTACAGCTTCTACACTGACTTACAGCTTCTGTACTGACTTACAGCTTCTGTACTGACTTACAGCTTCTGTACTGACTTACAGCTTCTGTACTGACTTACAACTTCTGTACTGATTTACAGCTTCTGTACTGACTTACAGCTTCTACACTGACTTACAGCTTCTACACTGACTTACAGCTTCTCCACTGACTTACAGCTTCTACACTGACTTACAGCTTCTGTACTGACTTACAGCTTCTCCACTGACTTACAGCTTCTCCACTGACTTACAGCTTCTCCACTGACTTACAGCTTCTGTACTGACTTACAGCTTCTACACTGGCTTACAGCTTCTACACTGACTTACAGCTTCTACACTGACTTACAGCTTCTCCACTGACTTACATCATCTGTACTGACTTACAGCTTCTGTACTGACTTACAGCTTCTGTACTGACTTACAGCTTCTGTACTGACTTACAACTTCTGTACTGATTTACAGCTTCTGTACTGACTTACAGCTTCTACACTGACTTACAGCTTCTACACTGACTTACAGCTTCTCCACTGACTTACAGCTTCTACACTGACTTACAGCTTCTGTACTGACTTACAGCTTCTCCACTGACTTACAGCTTCTCCACTGACTTACAGCTTCTCCACTGACTTACAGCTTCTGTACTGACTTACAGCTTCTACACTGGCTTACAGCTTCTACACTGACTTACAGCTTCTACACTGACTTACAGCTTCTCCACTGACTTACATCATCTGTACTGACTTACAGCTTCTACACTGACTTACAGCTTCTCCACTGACTTACAGCTTCTCCACTGACTTACAGCTTCTGTACTGAATTACAGCTTCTACACTGACTTACAGCTTCTACACTGACTTACAGCTTCTACACTGACTTACAGCTTCTACACTGACTTACAGCTTCTACACTGACTTACAGCTTCTCCACTGACTTACAGCTTCTCCACTGACTTACAGGTTCTACACTGACTTACAGCTTCTGTACTGACTTACAGCTTCTGTACTGACTTACAGCTTCTGTACTGACTTACAGCTTCTGTACTGACTTACAGCTTCTACACTGACTTACAGCTTCTGTACTGACTTACAGCTTCTACACTGACTTACAGCTTCTACACTGACTTACAACTTCTACTCTGACTTACAGCTTCTACACTGACTTACAGCTTCTGTACTGACTTACAGCTTCTCCACTGACTTACAGCTTCTACACCGACTTACAGCTTCTACACTGACTTACAGCTTCTACACTGACTTACAGCTTCTGTACTGACTTACAGCTTCTGCACTGACTTACAGCTTCTGTACTGACTTACAGCTTCTGTACTGACTTACAGCTTCTGTACTGACTTACAGCTTCTACACTGACTTACAGCTTCTACACTGACTTACAGCTTCTGTACTGACTTACAGCTTCTGTACTGACTTACAGCTTCTCCACTGACTTACAGCTTCTCCACTGACTTACAGCTTCTCCACTGACTTACAGCTTCTACACTGACTTACAGCTTCTACACTGACTTACAGCTTCTCCACTGACTTACAGCTTCTCCACTGACTTACAGCTTCTACACTGACTTACAGCTTCTACACTGACTTACAGCTTCTGTACTGACTTACAGCTTCTGTACTGACTTACAGCTTCTACACTGACTTACAGCTTCTACACTGACTTACAGCTTCTCCACTGACTTACAGCTTCTACACTGACTTACAGCTTCTACACTGACTTACAGCTTCTACACTGACTTACAGCTTCTACACTGACTTACAGCTTCTACACTGACTTACAGCTTCTCCACTGACTTACAGCTTCTGAACTGAATTACAGCTTCTACACTGACTTACAGCTTCTACACTGACTTACAGCTTCTACACTGACTTACAGCTTCTACACTGACTTACAGCTTCTACACTGACTTACAGCTTCTCCACTGACTTACAGGTTCTACACTGACTTACAGCTTCTACACTGACTTACAGCTTCTGTACTGACTTACAGCTTCTCCACTGACTTACAGCTTCTGTACTGACTTACAGCTTCTACACTGACTTACAGCTTCTGTACTGACTTACAGCTTCTACACTGACTTACAGCTTCTACACTGACTTACAACTTCTACTCTGACTTACAGCTTCTACACTGACTTACAGCTTCTGTACTGACTTACAGCTTCTCCACTGACTTACAGCTTCTACACCGACTTACAGCTTCTACACTGACTTACAGCTTCTACACTGACTTACAGCTTCTGTACTGACTTACAGCTTCTGCACTGACTTACAGCTTATGTACTGACTTACAGCTTCTACACTGACTTACAGCTTCTGTACTGACTTACAGCTTCTACACTGACTTACAGCTTCTACACTGACTTACAGCTTCTGTACTGACTTACAGCTTCTCCACTGACTTACAGCTTCTGTACTGACTTACAGCTTCTGTACTGACTTACAGCTTCTACACTGACTTACAGCTTCTGTACTGACTTACAGCTTCTGTACTGACTTACAGCTTCTGTACTGACTTACAGCTTCTGTACTGACTTACAACTTCTGTACTGATTTACAGCTTCTGTACTGACTTACAGCTTCTACACTGACTTACAGCTTCTACACTGACTTACAGCTTCTACACTGACTTACAGCTTCTCCACTGACTTACAGCTTCTACACTGACTTACAGCTTCTGTACTGACTTACAGCTTCTCCACTGACTACAGCTTCTCCACTGACTTACAGCTTCTCCACTGACTTACAGCTTCTGTACTGACTTACAGCTTCTACACTGACTTACAGCTTCTCCACTGACTTACAGCTTCTGTACTGACTTACAGCTTCTCCACTGACTTACAGCTTCTGTACTGACTTACAGCTTCTGTACTGACTTACAGCTTCTCCACTGACTTACAGCTTCTACACTGACTTACAGCTTCTGTACTGACTTACAGCTTCTGTACTGACTTACAGCTTCTGTACTGACTTACAACTTCTGTACTGATTTACAGCTTCTGTACTGACTTACAGCTTCTACACTGACTTACAGCTTCTACACTGACTTACAGCTTCTACACTGACTTACAGCTTCTCCACTGACTTACAGCTTCTACACTGACTTACAGCTTCTGTACTGACTTACAGCTTCTCCACTGACTTACAGCTTCTCCACTGACTTACAGCTTCTCCACTGACTTACAGCTTCTGTACTGACTTACAGCTTCTACACTGGCTTACAGCTTCTACACTGACTTACAGCTTCTCCACTGACTTACATCATCTGTACTGACTTACAGCTTCTACACTGACTTACAGCTTCTACACTGACTTACAGCTTCTCCACTGACTTACAGCTTCTGTACTGAATTACAGCTTCTACACTGACTTACAGCTTCTACACTGACTTACAGCTTCTACACTGACTTACAGCTTCTACACTGACTTACAGCTTCTACACTGACTTACAGCTTCTCCACTGACTTACAGCTTCTCCACTGACTTACAGGTTCTACACTGACTTACAGCTTCTGTACTGACTTACAGCTTCTGTACTGACTTACAGCTTCTGTACTGACTTACAGCTTCTGTACTGACTTACAGCTTCTACACTGACTTACAGCTTCTGTACTGACTTACAGCTTCTACACTGACTTACAGCTTCTACACTGACTTACAACTTCTACTCTGACTTACAGCTTCTACACTGACTTACAGCTTCTGTACTGACTTACAGCTTCTCCACTGACTTACAGCTTCTACACCGACTTACAGCTTCTACACTGACTTACAGCTTCTACACTGACTTACAGCTTCTGTACTGACTTACAGCTTCTGCACTGACTTACAGCTTCTGTACTGACTTACAGCTTCTGTACTGACTTACAGCTTCTGTACTGACTTACAGCTTCTACACTGACTTACAGCTTCTACACTGACTTACAGCTTCTGTACTGACTTACAGCTTCTGTACTGACTTACAGCTTCTCCACTGACTTACAGCTTCTCCACTGACTTACAGCTTCTCCACTGACTTACAGCTTCTACACTGACTTACAGCTTCTACACTGACTTACAGCTTCTCCACTGACTTACAGCTTCTCCACTGACTTACAGCTTCTACACTGACTTACAGCTTCTACACTGACTTACAGCTTCTGTACTGACTTACAGCTTCTGTACTGACTTACAGCTTCTACACTGACTTACAGCTTCTACACTGACTTACAGCTTCTCCACTGACTTACAGCTTCTACACTGACTTACAGCTTCTACACTGACTTACAGCTTCTACACTGACTTACAGCTTCTACACTGACTTACAGCTTCTACACTGACTTACAGCTTCTCCACTGACTTACAGCTTCTGAACTGAATTACAGCTTCTACACTGACTTACAGCTTCTACACTGACTTACAGCTTCTACACTGACTTACAGCTTCTACACTGACTTACAGCTTCTACACTGACTTACAGCTTCTCCACTGACTTACAGGTTCTACACTGACTTACAGCTTCTACACTGACTTACAGCTTCTGTACTGACTTACAGCTTCTCCACTGACTTACAGCTTCTGTACTGACTTACAGCTTCTACACTGACTTACAGCTTCTGTACTGACTTACAGCTTCTACACTGACTTACAGCTTCTACACTGACTTACAACTTCTACTCTGACTTACAGCTTCTACACTGACTTACAGCTTCTGTACTGACTTACAGCTTCTCCACTGACTTACAGCTTCTACACCGACTTACAGCTTCTACACTGACTTACAGCTTCTACACTGACTTACAGCTTCTGTACTGACTTACAGCTTCTGCACTGACTTACAGCTTATGTACTGACTTACAGCTTCTACACTGACTTACAGCTTCTGTACTGACTTACAGCTTCTACACTGACTTACAGCTTCTACACTGACTTACAGCTTCTGTACTGACTTACAGCTTCTCCACTGACTTACAGCTTCTGTACTGACTTACAGCTTCTGTACTGACTTACAGCTTCTACACTGACTTACAGCTTCTGTACTGACTTACAGCTTCTGTACTGACTTACAGCTTCTGTACTGACTTACAGCTTCTGTACTGACTTACAACTTCTGTACTGATTTACAGCTTCTGTACTGACTTACAGCTTCTACACTGACTTACAGCTTCTACACTGACTTACAGCTTCTACACTGACTTACAGCTTCTCCACTGACTTACAGCTTCTACACTGACTTACAGCTTCTGTACTGACTTACAGCTTCTCCACTGACTTACAGCTTCTCCACTGACTTACAGCTTCTCCACTGACTTACAGCTTCTGTACTGACTTACAGCTTCTACACTGACTTACAGCTTCTCCACTGACTTACAGCTTCTACACTGACTTACAGCTTCTGTACTGACTTACAGCTTCTGTACTGACTTACAGCTTCTGTACTGACTTACAACTTCTGTACTGATTTACAGCTTCTGTACTGACTTACAGCTTCTACACTGACTTACAGCTTCTACACTGACTTACAGCTTCTACACTGACTTACAGCTTCTCCACTGACTTACAGCTTCTACACTGACTTACAGCTTCTGTACTGACTTACAGCTTCTCCACTGACTTACAGCTTCTCCACTGACTTACAGCTTCTCCACTGACTTACAGCTTCTGTACTGACTTACAGCTTCTACACTGACTTACAGCTTCTCCACTGACTTACAGCTTCTCCACTGACTTACAGCTTCTACACTGACTTACAGCTTCTGTACTGACTTACAGCTTCTGTACTGACTTACAGCTTCTACACTGACTTACAGCTTCTACACTGACTTACAGCTTCTACACTGACTTACAGCTTCTACACTGACTTACAGCTTCTGTACTGATTCAGATTGACGGGACATTCAAAAAGGATGTTGCATTTCTCCACAGCCACAGTCAGTTAATGTCCAGGCCCATGTAGCCTATACGAAGTCTATCTGGATATCCTCTCCAGTATTCCTCACTCTCTCGTTGCTCTCAACACTGTACTTCACACAAACCTTGTTCAAATTATGTAATAATGGAAATGGTAGCTTAGCAACCAGCCTTTTAAAACAGTAAAAGCTGAAGAGTTGAGAAAGAGGTCTCCCCATCTTTGTGTACAGTACACATTTTTGCATCTCAATACATCTTTCCCCTCTCTCTCTCCCTACAAAACACACTAAGATTACTGATCAGAAAAAGCACAATGTTTCTGCCTCACTTGCTAAAGGGATAATCTGTCATTTGGCAGAGTTGTACCATTAATCCTGTATTATATTTTAATATTAAATTACAGTTTTATGATCTCTTAAACTGTAATCCTATGAATTGGCGTAGTCCCACTGTAAACGGCTCTGATGCCGATTCAACATCAGACGATCTCATAATAACAATAATTTGGTATTAGCACAGTGATTGTTAGTGTGTGTCTGTGTCTGTGTGTATACATACATGCATGTGGACGTTAGCTTCACCTCTCCTACCCTCTGAATGAGGGCATGAGAAAGAAAAGAGAGACAAAGGGGTAGAGAAAGAGAGAGATAGAGAGAAGGAGAGAGAGAGAGAAAGAAAGAGAGAGAACGAGAGAAGGAGAGAGAGAGAGAGAGAAAGAAAGAGAGAGAAAGAGAGAGGGGATGAGAGAGAGAGGGGGAAGAGAGAGAGGAAGAGAGAGAAAGAGAGAGAGAGAAAGACAGAGAGAGGAAGAGAGAGAGAGAGAGAGAGAGAGAGAGAGAGAGAGAGAGAGAAAGAGAGAGAAAGAAAGCGAAAGGAAGAGAGACAGAGAGAGTAATACAATTAGACCCAACCAAATCATTAGAAAACAAAAAGGTAATTACTTGACACATTGGAAAGAATCAACAAAAAAACAGAGCAAACTAGAATGTTATTTGGCCCTAAACAGAGACTACAGTGGCAGAATACCTGACCACTGTGACTGACCCAAACTTTGACTATGTACAGACTCAGTGAGCATAGCCTTGCTATTGAGAAAGGCCGCCGTAGGCAGACCTGGCTCTCAAGTGAAGACAGGCTATGTGCACACTGCCCACAAAATGAGCTGGAAACTGAGCTGCACTTCCTAACCTCCTGCCAAATGTATGACCATATTAGAGACACATATTTCCCTCAGATTACACAGATCCACAAAGAATTCGGAAACAAACCCAATTTTGATAAACTCCCATATCTACTGGGTGAAACACCACAGTGTGCCATCACAGCAGCAAGGTTTGTGACCCGTTGCCACAAGAAAAGGGCAACCAGTGAAGAACAAACACCATTGTAAATACAACCCATATTTATTTTCCCTTTGGCACTATAGCTATTTGCACATCATTACGACACTAGATATATACATAATATGACATTTGAAATGTCTTTATTCTTTTGGTGTAATGTTTACTGTACATTTGTATTGTTTATTTCACATGCTTTGGCAATGTTAACATATGTTTCCCATGCCAATAAATCCCTTGAATTGAATTGAGAGAGAGGAAGATAGAGAGGAAGAGAGAGAGAGAAAGAGATAGAGATAAAGGGTAGAGAAAGAGAGAGCGGAAGAGAGAGATGCCAGAGGGGGTTGACAAGTCCAGTAAGCTTTTTGTGTAACATTTCTGGGATCTTTTATTTCAGCTCATGAAACATGGGAACCAACAGTTTACATGTTGCGTTTGCATTTTTGTTCAGACTGCACTAACACAGTATTCCTCTAGTTATCAGTGTACTGTAGACTACACTAACACAGTATTCCTCTAGTTATCAGTGTACTGTAGACTACACTAACACAGTATTCCTCTAGTTATCAGTGTACTGTAGACTACACTAACACAGTATTCCTCTAGTTATCAATGTACTGTAGACTGCACTAACACAGTATTCCTCTAGTTATCAGTGTACTGTAGACTACACTAACACAGTATTCCTCTAGTTATCAGTGTACTGTAGACTACACTAACACAGTATTCCTCTAGTTATCAGTGTACTGTAGACTACACTAACACAGTATTCCTCTAGTTATCAGTGTACTGTAGACTACACTAACACAGTATTCCTCTAGTTATCAGTGTACTGTAGACTACACTAACACAGTATTCCTCTAGTTATCAATGTACTGTAGACTGCACTAACACAGTATTCCTCTAGTTATCAGTGTACTGTAGACTGCTCTAACACAGTATTCCTCTAGTTATCAGTATACTGCACTAACACAGTATTCCTCTAGTTATCAGTATACTGCACTAACACAGTATTCCTCTAGTTATCAGTATACTGCACTAACACAGTATTCCTCTAGTTATCAGTATACTGCACTAACACAGTATTCCTCTAGTTATCAGTATACTGCACTAACACAGTATTCCTCTAGTTATCAGTATACTGCACTAACACAGTATTCCTCTAGTTATCAGTGTACTGTAGACTGCACTAACACAGTATTCCTCTCATTCATCATCCTACACTCTTAGAAAAAAGGTGCTATCTAGAACCTTAAAGGGTAGAACCCATTTGGTTCCAGCGATAACCTTTTCCGTAGAGGAACCAAAAAGGGTTCTCCTATGGGGATAGCTGAAGAACCGGTTTGGAACCCTTTTACTCTAAGACTGTAGCAACTGAAGCAAGGACAGGTTTATATGGGGAATCTGCTCTGTGTTTCCAATACAGGGGTGTCAAACTCGTTCCATGGAGGATCAAGTGTCTGCAGGCTTTTATGACTTCCTTTCAATTCATCTGCAATTAAGACCTCGACAACCAGGTGAGGAGAGTTCCTAACTGACTAATTAAGACCTCGACAACCAGGTGAGGAGAGTTCCTAACTGACCAATTAAGACCTCGACAACCAGGTGAGGAGAGTTCCTAACTGACTAATTAAGACCTCGACAACCAGGTGAGGAGAGTTCCTAACTTACCAATTAAGACCTCGACAATCAGGTGAGGGGAGTTCTTAATTGACCAATTAAGACCTCGACAATCAGGTGAGGGGAGTTCTTAATTGACCAATTAAGACCTCGACAACCAGGTGAGGAGAGTTCCTAACTTACCAATTAAGACCTCGACAACCACGTGAGGAGAGTTCCTAACTGCCAATTAAGACCTCGACAATCAGGTGAGGGGAGTTCTTAATTGACCAATTAAGACCTCGACAACCAGGTGAGGAGAGTTCCTAACTGATCAATTAAGACCTTGACAACCAGGTGAGGAGAGTTCCCAACTGACCAATTAAGACCTCGACAACCAGGTGAGGAGAGTTCCTAACTGACCAATTAAGACCTCGACAACCAGGTGAGGAGAGTTCCTAACTGACCAATTAAGACCTCGACAACCAGGTGAGGAGAGTTCCTAACTGACAACCAGGTGAGAGGAGTTCTTAAATAAACAGTGACCTTGATTGAAGAATCAAGTACAATGGAGAAGTGATAATCCACAGACACTTGGCCCTACATGGAAGGAGTTTTGACACCTGTGGTGTAATGTTTCAACTCTAGTTTCCAAGGTAATACCGTGGTAATACTGCTGTTCAGTACGCCCTTCCATGATGTGCAGAACGGTGGACCAGATCTCTCTCTCACACAAATCACACACACAAATCACACACAGACATGCTTGCACGTACACACATACAGTCATACGCGCATAATTACGTGCATTGTTTCTCTAAGAAATGGAGCCCCAGGCTGATCTCAGTATAGATATCTAGACAGTAGAGCTGTAGTCTGACCTCAGTATAGATTTCGAGACAATAGAGCTGTAGTCTGATCTCAGTATAAATATCTAGACAATAGAGCTGTAATCTGATCTCAGGATAGATATCTAGACAATAGAGCTGTAGTCTGATCTCAGTATAGATATCTAGACAATAGAGCTGTAGTTTGACCTCAGTATAGATATCGAGACAATAGAGCTGTAGTCTGATCTCAGTATAGATATCTAGACACTAGAGCTGTAGTCCGATCTCAGTATAGATATCTAGACAATAGAGCTGTAGTCTGATCTCAGTATAGATATCTAGACAATAGAGCTGTAGTCTGATCTCAGTATAGATATCTAGACAATAGAGCTGTAGTCTGATCTCAGTATAGATATCTAGACAATAGAGCTGTAGTCTGATCTCAGTATAGATATGTGGATACAACAGATTATACAAAAAGTAACAATAGGAGCACCACCAGGCTGTTTTCAGCATAGAGATATGAACACTGTAAAGGCTGACTAGATTGTAGAGATATGAACACTGTAAAGGCTGACTAGATTGTACTGAACACTGTAAAGGCTGACTAGATCGTAGCGATATGAACACTGTAAAGACAGACTGGATTGTAGAGATATGAACACTGTAAAGACAGACTAGATTGTAGAGATATGAACACTGTAAAGGCTGACTAGATTGTACTGAACACTGTAAAGGCTGGTTGTAGCGATATGAAAACTGTAAAGACTGACTAGATTGTACTGAACACTGTAAAGGCTGACTAGATTGTAGCGATATGAACACTGTAAAGACTGACTAGATTGTACTGAACACTGTAAAGGCTGACTAGATTGTAGCGATATGAACACTGTAAAGACTGACTAGATTGTAGAGATATGAACACTGTAAAGACTGACTAGATTGTACTGAACACTGTAAAGGCTGACTAGATTGTAGCGATATGAACACTGTAAAGACTGACTAGATTGTACTGAACACTGTAAAGACTGACTAGATTGTAGAGATATGAACATTGTAAAGTCTGACTAGATTGTACTGAACACTGTAAAGACTGACTACATTGTAGAGATATGAACACTGTAAAGACTGACTAGATTGTAGCGATATGAACACTGTAAAGTCTGACTAGATTGTACTGAACACTGTAAAGACTGACTAGATTGTAGAGATATAAACATTGTAAAGGCTGACTAGATTGTACTGTAAAGGCTGGTTGTAGCGATATGAAAACTGTAAAGACTGACTAGATTGTACTGAACACTGTAAAGGCTGACTAGATTGTAGTGATATGAACACTGTAAAGACTGACTAGATTGTACTGAACACTGTAAAGGCTGACTAGATTGTAGAGATATGAAAACTGTAAAGGCTGACTAGATTGTACTGAACACTGTAAAGACTGACTAGATTGTAGAGATATGAACATTGTAAAGGCTGACTAGATTGTACTGTAAAGGCTGGTTGTAGCGATATGAAAACTGTAAAGACTGACTAGATTGTACTGAACACTGTAAAGGCTGACTAGATTGTAGCGATATGAAAACTGTAAAGACTGACTAGATTGTACTGAACACTGTAAAGGCTGACTAGATTGTAGCGATATGAACACTGTAAAGACTGACTAGATTGTACTGAACACTGTAAAGGCTGACTAGATTGAAGCGATATGAACACTGTAAAGACTGACTAGATTGTAGCGATATGAACACTGTAAAGACAGGCTAGATTGTAGAGATATGAATATTTTAAAGACTGTACTGAACACTGTAAAGACTGACTAGATTGAAGCGATATGAACACTTTAAAGACTGACTAGATTGTAGCGATATGAACACTGTAAAGACTGACTAGATTGTACTGAACACTGTAAAGACTGACTAGATTGTACTGAACAATGTGAAGACCAACTAGATTGTAGAGATATGAACACTGTAAAGGCTGACTAGATTGTAGCGATATGAACACTGTAAAGACTGACTAGATTGTACTGAACACTGTAAAGACTGACTAGATTGTAGCGATATGAACACTGTAAAGTCTGACTAGATTGTACTGAACACTGTAAAGACTGACTAGATTGTAGAGATATGAACACTGTAAAGACTGACTAGATTGTAGCGATATGAACACTGTAAAGACTGACTAGATTGTACTGAACACTGTAAAGACTGACTAGATTGAAGCGATATGAACACTGTAAAGACTGGCTAGATTGTACTGAACACTGTAAAGACTGACTAGATTGTAGAGATATGAACACTGTAAAGGCTGACTAGATTGTAGAGATATGAACACTGTAAAGGCTGACTAGATTGTACTGAACACTGTAAAGACTGACTAGATTGTAGAGATATGAACACTGTAAAGGCTGACTAGATTGTACTGAACACTGTAAAGACTGACTAGATTGTAGA
>NC_092174.1:38834309-38884309 GCF_045791955.1 Oncorhynchus clarkii lewisi
TTCCACAATGAGGTTTTTCTTTTCCTCTCTCTCTTCCTCTCCTTCTCTCATCCTCTCCTCTGTTCCTCTTTTATCCTATCCTCTGTTCCTCTTTTCCTCTCTTCCTCTCCTTGTCTTTTCCTCTGTTGTTATGTTTTTCATTACCATGTGGAAACACTGGCCAAATGGTTAAAAGATCCCTGGCCTCTCATTCACACACCAGGCTCCTAAAACAGCCCGCTCTCCTCACATTCACCCCAAAAAACCTCTCTCTCTCTCTCTCTCTCTCTCTCTCTCTCTCTCTCTCTCTCTCTCTCTCTCTCTCTCTCTCTCTCTCTCTCTCTCTCTCTCTCTCTCTCTCTCTCTCTCTCTCTCTCTCTCTCTCTCTCTCTCTCTCTCTCTCTCTCTCTCTCTCTCTCTCTCTCTCTCTCTCTCTCTCTCTCTCTCTATCCCTCTCTCTCTCTCTCTCTCTCTCTCTCTCTCTCTCTCTCTCTCTCTCTCTCGCTCTCTCTCTCTCTCGCTCTCTCTCTCTCTCTTTCTATGCCTGCCAGACACAATTTTCCAATTGCTGACCTTTCTCTGCTGTGAAATGGAGCACCTCTCCTCATTCTCTTGTCTGATGACATACCATATCCTATCCCCTTGCCACGTTCACATCTCTCCCCCTTCCCTGTGTTACTCATCCCCCCTCCCTCCACAGATAACAGCTCTATCATTCTATATCTCTGTCTGGTCACTGAGGACAGAGTTGGATCAGTGAGCCAGTTCTATTGGGTCACTTGCTGGACCAGAGGCCTCTGGCAGCTCTGCTTGTTAAAGGGAAAGAACACTGTACCTTTAATCACTCTGGCCTGTGTGTGTGTGTCTGTGTGTGTGTCTGTGTGTGTGTGTGTGTGTGTGTGTGTGTGTGTGTGTCTGTGTGTGTGTGTGTGTGTGTGTGTGTGTGTGTGTGTGTACAGTGTCGACAGGTTCAACACCGCCAGCCTCTGACCCAGTACTGGCTGGTGAAGAAGTACACTACTCAGCCTAGCTCAGAGCTGCAGTACCCAGACAATGTTCCTCTGTCCACATCTGGTAGTGAACAAGCCCTCAGAATCAGCTCACACAACCCTACTCTGCTCTTCTCTGCCCTGAGCTGCCCTGAGCTGCCCTGAGCTGCCCTGGCCAAGAACCAAGGGAAAACAATCACTGGGGGCAGGAAAACAGGGTGTGTTTTTACACCCTAAGTTTTTAATGTTCCTGTAGAACATCTCTAATATTCTTTATGATCCCAAGTCCCTCAGGGAAGGGAGGCATGGTGGAAGAGACTGTGTGTGTGTGTGTGTGTGTGTGTGTGTGTGTGTGTGTGTGTGTGTGTGTGTGTGTGTGTGTGTGTGATGTCTTGGACAGAAGCAAGAACCTTGAATCAGGCCCAAGAGGAGAGGTCGGTCCTCCCATCTCTACAGATCTTCAGAGATAGAGCGAGAGAAAAACAGAGAGCGAGTGGAAGAGAGAGAAAGAGATGTGTTTGCCTTTCTGCTGGCGCTTAAAAATAGATGGAAAATTACAGAGTACCGTGCCCCCACTGCCCCCCCCCCCCCTCCCCCTCGCTGCCCCAAGGCTGAAGCACAGGAAGTGATGAGACGACTGACTGAAAGCTTCACCATGACGCTATACCCTCCCTGCTACCCGCCCCTTTCCCCAGCTCCGTTTCAGCTCTGCTCTCTGCACTAGATATGGAGAGAGAGAGGTGGTGGGAGAGAGAGAGAGAGAGAGAGAGAGAGAGAGAGAGGGAGAGGGAGAGGGAGAGGGAGAGGGAGAGGGAGAGGGAGAGGGAGAGGGAGAGGGAGAGGGAGGGAGGGAGGGAGGGAGGGAGGGAGGGAGGGAGGGAGGGAGGGAGGGAGGGAGGGAGGGAGGGAGGGAGGGAGGGAGGGGGAGAGGGAGAGGGAGAGGGAGGGAGGGAGGGAGGGATGGAGGTAGATAGATAGCACTTGCAACATGTAACAGCAATCATCACCTTATGTTAAATTCATACGTTGAAAACAGCAGTTTGTGGTTTCTGAGTGTTTTTAAGCTATACGTTGGATGTCAGTAGGTTTCCTAAACTGACTGGAACTGAGGTGCAATTGAACCCCTTTCCAAATCTGCTCCACTTCACCACTTCCTCGCACCCTAGGCAGAAAATATCAGCAAGTTACATCTGTAACTTTGCCCTTTCTGAATCTGGAGGGGTGTAAGCATGCCTCCCTCCTTCTCCCCTCTGCTTCCCACCCCGTCACATGTGCCAGTCACATGACCAGAAGTGGGTGAGGCTAGAGAGAGCACATGTCATGCAGGAGCCAGATGGGGTGTGTGTGTGTGTATGTGTGAAGTGGGTTGATCTCTTGACTTCTCCATGGAGCAGACCTTGTGCCACGCCTGAACACTCTTATAAGTGCAAACTTGTAGTGCTGATATTTGGTAGTCGGGGTCATGTACATTGGCTGACAGTACGTAGTCTTCAGATCACATGTTGTGCCTGTTTGCATGTGGACCCCAGGAAGACATTAATTTCTAACGCCTGACAAACAACTAATGAGAGAATAAAACAATTAACTTCTCCTTTCTGTACGCCAGCCAATCAAATCACACCACCATGTATGGTCATACCCCATAGCTTCACCCTGTGTCGTATCGCCTTCCTTCTTACCTTAACCCCCCACCACCTGATCTTCTTGTATGCCAACCAATCAAAGCACAGCACCATGTATGGTTGTAGCCTATAGCTTCATTCCGGATGCAAATGGAACGAAATGGGGAGGACTGTTTACAACTGTTTAGACTAATGATTACATCCCCCACTGTAACGTATCTCCTTCCTTCTTACCTTGAGCGAGTCGAAGCAGGCGATGACTCGGCCGTTTTCCACCTGGCAGCTCTTGGCCGGGTGGGCGAACTTACACTCCTGGTCGGAGCGCGAGCACGTGTCTCTCTGGAACTCACGACATACCTCCAGCGTCAGCCACTTTGTGTCACGCATGTGTGCCATGCTCATGTGTGCCATGGTGACCGAGACAGTCCAGGAAAATAATAGTAACCCGTCCGAATCGGGGCTAAAGCGTGACGTGTGTGTCGCTGTGTGTGTGTGTGTGTCCTTTGGTTGGACACAGGTAAATCTCCTCTTCCTTATTCTCCGAAAGATTCCAACAAACGTGTCGAGGCGATAGGTGAAATGTATTGTAACAATGTTTATTGGGACATTCCCTTTCCTTAGAGCATCGAGAACACACTCAACAGCCAATAATCCCGACAGAGAATTTCTCTACCCCTCTCTGTCTGTCTCAACTTGTCTCTCACCAACAATCCAGCTGCCAGGCTTCAGATCCTGCTCTTCTGGATACAGTAGTGCTGCAGGCTGTGACTGAATGTAAATCTATGGAGATCAGAGAAACGGAGGAGACTCTGATTGAGAGGCTCGCCCCAAAAGGAGAGAGGCTTTGTGGGGTAGCGTGGTATGGGAGGGTTGGTGGAGGCTTGGGGCTGGAGGCCTGGTGATGATAGGGCTGGAGGCCTGGTGATGATAGGGCTGGAGGCCTGGTGATGATAGGGCTGGAGGCTGGAGCTGGAGCAGTGGTATGGGAGGGCTGGTGGAGGCTTGGGGCTGGAGGCCTGGTGATGATAGGGCTGGAGGCCTGGTGATGATAGGGCTGGAGGCCTGGTGATGATAGGGCTGGAGGCTGGAGCTGGAGCAGTGGTATGGGAGGGCTGGTGGAGGCTTGGGGCTGGAGGCTGGAGCTGAAGGAGGGTGCAGGTCTGGGCGTGAGTTCTAGGCGTGGGCCGGGATGACGTGTGTGGTTGGTGTCCTTGTGCTCGCGTTACCGTGGCAGCAAGCGAGGCAAAGTGGGGTGGGGGGGGGGGGCGGAGCTTTGGCTTTAGAAGCGGATGGAAGCTGCAGTAGACGTCAGGGAAGGCACTTCCTCTGTCGAGAGAGAAAGACAGGAAGAGAGAGAGAGGTTAGCTTGGTGTTCTATCCTTCCACAGAATCGATTTAGAGTTGATTTCTGCCTTCATTCATTCCTCAGTGAAAACCTCTAGAACATGCATGGTATGATGTTTCCCAAGAGCATGCTGCTTTCCCTTAGTCATTCTCTTCAATCTATAGAGCTCATCTATGCAGCTGTGGGAACAGATCATGTGAAATAATGTCAGCCATGCAAGGGTGTCTGCTAAAACAAACAAAACATTCACTCTCCAGCACTCCCCAAACACACACACACACACACACACACACACACACACACACACACACACACACACACACACACACACACCACGCCATTCCAAACACACACACACACACACACACACACACACACACACACACACACACACACACCACGCCATTCCAAACACACACACACACATGCACACACACACACACACACCATTCCAAACACAGCCTGTACAAAGCACCCTTTCACAACTACCAGCGTTTCTGGTCCGAGTCGGAAAATCAAATCAAACCCCATATCACTTACAGTTGAGCACTGCACAACCAGCTGTGTTAAATCTATTTAGAAAGATAAAGAAAGCGAGAGGGAGAGAGACAGAGCGGCAGAGAGAGAGAGAGAGAGAGAGAGAGAGAGAGAGAGAGAGAGAGCAGAGGGAAGTGGAGGGGAGGGCGGTCATTTCCCTTTCTCACAAGCAGGGTGTGAGGGGGGACCAATGAGAACAGGCGGAATAGCAGCAACATTCTGGGCCGAGCGCCAGGTGAACAGGAGGGGTGGAGCTAAGACGAGGTCAACCTGCCTGAATGACTGTCACCAGAGGGGGGGGGGGGGGGGGGGGGGGGGGGGGGGGAGAGAGAGAGAGAGAGAGAGAGAGAGAGAGAGAGAGAGAGAGAGAGAGAGAGAGAGAGAGAGAGAGAGAGGCTAACCTAATCACTCTCCCTGCCATGACAACCTTCTTCCTGGAACAGACTACGATGAGTTTATTTCCCCTTGCACAATTTACCAAATTTCACAACCAATCAAGTAGAATCTCGCTTCCTGAGAAAGAAACCTACCCAAGCAGGTACAGAAAAAGTACAACATTGATCCTGTTATGAACAATTATGACATAACTTGAATGAAACTAGCATAACCATAACAACTGTGTGAAATCATTAACATTACTGATCCCTAACCAAACAGTAACTACGGTTACCTAACCAAACAGTAACTACGGTTACTTATCAATTCCCCTTTCCCACTGCTTGCAGGTGTGACCACCGGTGAATAGGGTTGATAATGTAACCATGGTGTTCGCCAGGGGAATTTGATTAATCTGAATCCCACAAGGTCAGTTTCCACGCCACCTCAGGAGAACACCATTTCCTAGAAGACAATGTGCACGTTCAGCAACGCTACAAAACCACTTTGCAACGTGTGTGTGTATGTTTGCCTGTATCATCTCTCTGCAGTAGGAGGATACCATAGGTCACCGTGACCCAGCAACATGGATGTACTTTTACAGTGAGCTGAGAATCATAGAGAGAGAGGGGGGAGGAGAGAGAGGAGGAGGAGAGAGAGGATGAGGAGAGAGAGGGGTGGAGAGAGGAGGATGAGGGAGAGAGGGATGAGGGAGGGGGGTGGAGAGAGAGGGGGAGGAGAGAGGAGGAGGAGAGAGAGGAGGAGGAGAGAGAGGAGGAGAGAGAGAGGGATGAGAGAGAGGAGGAGGAGAGAGAGGGAAGGAGAGAGAGGGGGAGGAGAGAGAGGGGGAAGAGAGAGAGGATGAAGGAGAGAGAGGAGGAGGAGAGAGACAGGGATGAGCGAGAGGAGGATGAGAGAGAGGAGGAGGAGAGAGAGGAGGAGGAGAGAGAGGGGTATGAGAGAGAGGAGGAGGAGAGAGAGAGGGATGAGAGAGAGGAGGAGGAGAGAGAGGGGGAGGAGAGAGACGGGGGAGGAGAGAGAGGTGGAGGAGAGAGAGGGGGGAGGAGAGAGAGGAGGAGGAGAGAGAGGGGGAGGAGAGAGAGGAGGAAGAGAGAGAGGGGGGAGGAGAGAGAGGGGGGAGGAGAGAGAGGAGGAGGAGAGAGAGGGGGAGGAGAGAGAGGAGGAAGAGAGAGAGGGGGGAGGAGAGAGAGGAGGAGGGGAGAGAGGGGGAGGAGAGAGGGGGGAGAAAGAGGGTGAGGAGAGAGAGGGGGAGGAGAGAGAGGGGGAGGAGAGAGGGGGGAGAGGGGGAGGAGAGAGAGTGAGGAGGAGAGAGAGGGGGTAAGACAGAGGGGGGAGAAGAGAGAGGAGAGGAGAGAGAGGGAAGGAGAGAGAGGGGAGGAGAGGAGAGGAGAGGAGAGGAGAGGAGAGGAGAGGAGAGGAGAGAAAGGGGAGAGAGGAGGAGAGGTGAGAGAGAGCAAAGGAGGGAGAGGGGAGGAGAGAGAGGAGAGAAAAGAGAGGGGAGAGGAGAGAGAGGAGGAGAGGAGAGAGAGAAGGGAGGAGAGAGAGGGGAGGAAAAAGAGAAGGGAGGAAAGCGAGGGGAGGAGCGAGAGGGGAGGAGAGAGGAGAGGAGAGAGAGGGGAGGAGATAGAGGGGAGGAGAGAGGAGAGAGAGGGGAGGAGAGGAGGGAGAGGAGAGGAGAGAGGGGAACGAGAGGAGAGAGAGAGGGGGAGGAGAGAGAGAGGGGGGAGGAGATAGAGGGGGAGGAGAGAGGGGGAGAGAGTGGGGGGAAAGAGGGGGAGGAGAGAGAACGAGAGGGGAGGGAAAGGGGAGGAGAGAGAAATGGGAGGAGAGAGAAGGTGGTGGAGAGAGAGAGGGGGAGGAGAGAGAGAGAGGGAGGAGAGAGAAAGGGGAGGAGAGAGAAAGTGGAGGAGAGAGAGGGGGGAGGAGAGAGATGGGGGAGGAGATAGAGGGAGATGAGAGAGAAAGTGGAGGAGAGAGAGGAGAGAGAGGGGGAGGAGAGGGGAGGAGAGATGGGAGAGGAGAGAGAGGGGGAGGAGAGACAGGAGTGGAGAGAGAGAAGGGGGAGGAGAGAGAGGGAAGGAGAGAGAGGGGGAGAGAAAAGACTGTCCCCAACCAAGGAGGGCGTACAGCAGCACCTAGATCTTCTGCACAGATTCTGTCAGACCTGGGCCCTGAGGAGTAAATCTCAGTAAGACCAAAATAATGGTGTTCCAAAAAAGGTCCAGTCGCCAAGGACCACAAATACAAATTCCATCAAGACACCGTTGCCCTAGAGCACACAAAAAACTATACATACCTCGGCTTAAACATCAGTGCCACAGGTAACTTCCACAAAGCTGTGAACAATCTGAGAGACAAGGCAACATTCGACATACCAATTGGGATCTGACTAAAAATACTTGAATCAGTCATAGAGCCCATTGCCCTTTATGGTTGTGATGTCTGGGGTCCGCTCACCAACCAAGAATTCACAAAATGGGACAAACAGCAAATTGAGACTGCACGCAGAATTCTGCAAAAAATATCCTATGTGTACAATGTAAAACACCAAATAATGCATGCAGAGCAGAATTAGGCCGATACCCGCTAATTATCAAAATCCAGAAAAGAGCCGTTAAATTCTACAACCACCTAAAAGGAAGCGATTCCCAAACAAAGCCATCGCCTCCTGAGAGATGAACCTGGAGAAGAGTCCCCTAAGCAAGCTGGTCCTGGGGCTCTGTTCACAAACACAAGCAGACCCCACAGAGCCCCAGGACAGCAACACAATTAGACCCAACCAAATCATGAGAAAACTAAAATATAATTAATTGACTGATTGGAAAGAATCAACAAAAAAACAGAGCAAACTAGAATGCTATTTGGCCCTAAACAGAGAGTATACATTGGCAGAATACCTGACCACTGTGACTGACCCAAACTTAAGGAAAGCTTTGACTATGTACAGACTCTGTGAGCATAGCCTTGCTATTGAGAAAGGCCGCCGTAGGCAGACCCGGCTCTCAGGAGAAGACAGGCTATATGCACACTGCCCACAAAATGAGGTGGAAACTGAGCTGCACTTCCTCACCTCCTGTTCAATGTATGACCATATTAGAGAGACATATTTCCCTCAGATTACACAGACCCACAAGGAATTTGAAAACAAATCCAATTTTGAAACACTCCCATATCTACTGGGTGAAATTCCACAGTGTGCCATCACAGCAGCAAGATGTGTGACCTGTTATCACAAGAAAAGGGCAACCAGTGAAGAACAAACAACATTGTAAATACAACCCATATTTATGTTTATTTATTTCCCCTTTTGTACTTTAACTATTTGCACATCGTTACAACACTGTATATATATGTACAGTTGGGAGAACCAGTATTTGATAACCTGCAACATCGGCAGTGTTTCCTACTTACAAAGCATGTAGAGGTCTGTAATTTAATCATAGGTACACTTCAACTGTGAGAGACGGAATCTAAAACAAAAATCCAGAAAATCACATGATTTTTAAATAATTAATTTGCATGACATAAGTATTTGACACATCAGAATAGCAGAACTTAATATTTGGTACAGAAACCTTTGTTTGCAATTACAGAGATCATGCATTTCCTGTAGTTCTTGACGAGGATTGCACACACTGCAGCAGGGATTTTGGCCCACTCCTCCAAACAGACCTTCTCCAGATCCTTCAGGTTTCGGGGCTGTCACTGGGCAATACGGTCTTTCAGCTCCCTCCAAATATGTTCTATTGGGTTTAGGTCTGGAGACTGGCTAGGCCACTCCAGGACCTTGAGATGCTTCTTACGGAGCCACTCCTTAGTTGCCCTGACTGTGTGTTTCGGGTCGTTGTCATGCTGGAAGACCCAGCCACGACCCATCTTCAATGCTCTTACTGAGGGAAGGAGGTTGTTGTCCAAGATCTCGCGATACATGGCCCCATCCATCCTCCCCTCAATACGGTGCAGTCGTCCTGTCCCCTTTGCAGAAAAGCATCCCCAAAGAATGATGTTTCCAACTCCATGCTTCACAGTTGGGCTGGTGTTCTTGGGGTTGTACTCATCCTTCTTCTTCCTCCAAACAAGGCGATTGGAGATTAGACCAAAAAGCTATATTTTTGTCTCATCAGACCACATGACCTTCTCCCATTCCTCCTCTGGATCATCCAGATGGTCATTGGTAAACTTCAGACGGGCCTGGACATGTGCTGGCTTGAGCAGGGGGACCTTGCATGCGCTGCAGGATTTTAATCCATGACGGCGTAGTGTGTTACTAATGGTTTTCTTTGAGACTGTGGTCCCAGCTCTCTTCAGGTCATTGACCAGGTCCTGCCTTGTAGTTCTGGGCTGATCCCTCACCTTCCTCATGATCATTGATGCCCCACGAGGTGAGATCTTGCATGGAGCCCCAGACCGAGGGTGATTGACCGTCATCTTGAACTTCTTCCATTTTCTAATAATTGCGCCAACAGTTGTTGCCTTCTCACCAAGCTGCTTGCCTATTGTCCTGTAGCCCACATATGTCAGAGTCAAGGCCCGCGGGCCACATCCGGCCCGCAAGAAGGTTTTTTACGGCCCCTGGGATGATCTTGATTTATTATTAGAACCGGCCTGCAGCAAGCCGGCAGCCCGCAGATCTTTTACACGCACCAATACTACATTTCCCACAATGCAAAGGTGACGCACCGAGCAGTAGGCTGCTTCATTTCAATATTTATTGGCACAGCAGTCGTCAGCATCACAGTAAAATTAACTTTCAGATACCCATCAAAAATGGCAAAACGGAAGGTGGATACTGAGAACCGGGGGTTTCAAACAAGGTGGGAGTCGGAGTATATGTTCACGAAGGTAGCTGGAAAACCTGTGTGTCTTCTGTGTGGAGAAAGTGTGGCGGTACTGAAAGAGTATAATCTGAGACGACATTATGAAACGAAACACGCGGACAAAAACAAGAATATGGACATGGAACAAAGGCTACAAAAGGCAGAGGAATTAAAACGAGGCCTCAAATCTCGACAGGCTCTGTTCAAAAAAGCCAAATCACAAGGCCAGGCTGCTGTCAAGGCCAGTTTTATTTTGGCAGAAGAGATCGCTAAATCAGCCCGGCCATTTACGGAGGGGGATTTCATCAAAAACTGCATGATTAAAGTTTGTGACGAAGTTTGCCCAGAAAAAAGGCAACTCTTTTTAAATGTGAGTCTGAGCAGAAACACCATTGCCGAGAGAGTAGACCAGTTGTCCATCAATCTAAAAGAGCAGCTTGTGAAAAAGGGAAAAGATTTTATTGCATATTCCTTGGCTGTGGATGAGAGCACCGACATTTCTGACATTGCCCAGTTGTCAATTTTCATCCGCGGAGTGGACTCCAGCCTAAGCGTGACAGAGGAGTTTTTGGCTTTACGTCCTATGCATGGCACAACTACGGGGCATGATTTGTATGAAGAGGTGTCAAGATGTGTAAATGAGATGGAGCTGCCTTGGGAAAAACTCGTGGGTTTGACAACCGACGGAGCACCTGCGATGTGTGGACACAGGAGCGGACTGGTGGCGAAGATACGGGAAAAGATGCAAGAGGAAAACGCGACAGGTGAGCTGACAGCTTATCATTGTATCATACACCAGGAAGCGTTGTGCGGTAAAGCCTTGAAAATGGAGCATGTAATGAGCATCATCACGCGCACAGTTAACTTTATCAGAGCCAAAGGTTTGAATCACCGCCAGTTCAAGGCATTTCTGACGGAGTTAGAAACGGAGCATGGTGATTTGCCTTATCACACAGAGGTGCGATGGCTAAGCCAGGGAAAGGTGCTTCAAAGATGTTTCGAGCTTCGTGAGGAGATTTGTCTATTCTTGGACAGCAAAGGGAAAGACACAACACAACTCCGAGACGAAATGTTTCTGTGTGAAATGGCTTTTCTGTGTGACATTACGAGTCATCTGAATGCAATAAACTTGCAGCTGCAGGGTCGGGATCGTGTCATCTCTGATATGTACAGTACAGTGAAGGCATTTAAAACCAAACTGACTCTGTGGGAGACGCAGATGCGGAAAGAAAATTTGAGCCACTTTCCCAGCTGCCAGACCATGAAAGAGAAGCTCTCTACCAGTGCGTTCCCGAGCACACAGTTGGCTGATAAAATAGGTATGCTTACCACTGACTTTCGACGCCGATTTGCTGACTTTGAAGCACAAAAAAGCAGGTTGGAACTGCTCGGTAACCCATTTGCTGTTGACGTGGAAAGCTCACCACCAAACCTCCAAATGGAGTTGATTGACCTCCAATGCAATGATGCACTGAGGGAAAAATATGCGGCAGTGGGTGCTGCGGAGTTTGCCCGTTTCCTCCCCGGCACAATGCCCCAGCTGCGCATCCAGGCTGCTCAAACGTTGTCTATGTTTGGCAGCACATACCTGTGTGAACAACTGTTTTCTTTGATGAACCTGAACAAAACATCACACAGAAGTCGACTTACTGCTGAACACCTCCACTCAATTCTGAGGATTTCTTCAGCTCAGAGCCTTACCCCGAACATTGATGAACTTGTGGAAAAGATGGGACACCACCAAGTATCACCCTCAACCTCAAACAAGTGAACATTACTGTGCAATCACATATTTAGAGTTTTTACTCAGTTCAAGTTTAAAAGTTAAAATTTAATATTTGTTTTCACTGCATGTTACTTCTCCTTAAACAAAGTGTTGTTTTTGATTAATAGATTTTTGCACTTTATTTTTTTGTATTTCAATCCAATTATATTTTAAAAATATTTCAGTTGAGTGTATGATAGAAAATTGCTATTATTGTTTTTTCTTTGAAGTAAATTTAGCCCACTTTTGCTAAAATAGAAAATATAGTCTACTGATGGTGCCTTGAATACCGGTTTCTTTCATTTAATGTTCATGTTATGGGGATATTTATATAAAGGAAATTTGTCTTTTGTGTCTGTTGAAAATTAAAGATTACTGACAGAGCCATAAGAAAATATTGCTTTATTTATCTGATCATATTGTAATATATTTGTTAGGTTTTCAGTAGGTTCAATTAGGTTCACTAGACTATATGCGTCATTTAAAAAATGTTCAATGAACATTCGAACAGTCCGGCCCTCGTCTTGTAGCTGATTTTTTTATTTGGCCCTCCGTCCATTTGACTTTGACACCCCTGCTGTAGCCCATCCCAGCCTTGTGCAGGTCTACAATTTTATCCCTGATGTCCTTACACAGCTCCCTGGTCTTGGCCATTGTGGAGAGGTTGGAGTCTGTTTGATTGACTGTGTGGACAGGTGTCTTTTATACAGGTAACGAGTTCAAACAGGTGCGGTTAACACAGGTAATGAGTGGAGAACAGGAGGGCTTCTTAAAGAAAAACTAACAGGTCTGTGAGAGCCGGAATTCTTAATGATTGGTAGGTGATCAAATACTTATGTCATGCAATAAAATGCAAATTAATTACTTAAAAATCATACAATGTGATTTTCTGGATTTTTGTTTTAGATTCCGTCTCTCACAGTTGAAGTGTAACTATGATTAAAAAAAATTACAGACCTCTACATGCTTTGTAAGTGGGAAAACCTGCAAAATCGGCAGTGTATCAAATACTTGTTCTCCCCACTGTATATAATATGACATTTTTAATGTCTTTATTCTTTTGGAACTTCTGTGAGTGTAATGTTGACTGTTCATTTTGTTGTTTATTTCACTTTTGTTTATTATCTACTTCACTTGCTTTGGAAATGTTAACATATGTTTCTCATGCCAATAAAGCCCCTTGAATTGAATTGAATTGAGCGTGCGTGCGAGAGAGAGAGATCCACCTCAAAATCGATCCCCTCAAAATGGGTAAATATCACATTTGGTTAAAACGGGGAAAAAAAATTGTGCTGACAGAAAAATGTGTTCATTTGCGCAATATTCCCCCCCCCCCCCCCCCCCCCCTCAGAATCTCCATATTACTCAGAGGAGATCGCCCCCCCCCCCCCCCCTCAGAATCTCCATATTACTCAGAGGAGATCTTCCCCACCCTTGAGGAAGAGACGTGCCATTTCCAGGACCAGGGAAATGTGCTCATCTGTGAGGACGCAAATGCGCGCACAGGAACACTACCTGATCTAACGAGCACACGAGGGGACAGCATTATTACAGGCCATAGTGTCTCTAACTGTCTTCATCTCCCCCATAGAAACAACAGTGACAGACCACACGAGGGGACAGCTTTATTACAGGCCATTGTGTCTCTAACTGTCTTAATCTCCCCCATAGAAACAACAGTGACAGACCACACAAGGGGTCAGCTTTATTACAGGCCATAGTGTCTCTAACTGTCTTCATCTCCCCCATAGAAACAACAGTGACAGACCACACAAGGGGACAGCTTTATTACAGGCCACAGTGTCTCTAACTGTCTTCATCTCCCCCATAGAAACAACAGTGACAGACCACACAAGGGGACAGCTTTATTACAGGCCACAGTGTCTCTAACTGTCTTAATCTCCCCCATAGAAACAACAGTGACAGACCACACGAGGGGACAGCTTCATTACAGGCCATAGTGTCTCTAACTGTCTTAATCTCCCCCATAGAAACAACAGTGACAGACCACACAAGGGGACAGCTTCATTACAGGCCATAGTGTCTCTAACTGTCTTCATCTCCCCCATAGAAACAACAGTGACAGACCACACAAGGGGACAGCTTTATTACAGGCCATACTGTTTCTGTCTTAATCTCCACCATAGAAACAACAGTGACAGACCACACGAGGGGACAGCTTTATTACAGGCCACAGTGTCTCTAACTGTCTTCATCTCCCCCATAGAAACAACAGTGACAGACCACACGAGGGGACAGCTTCATTACAGGCCATACTGTTTCTGTCTTAATCTCCACCATAGAAACAACAGTGACAGACCACACGAGGGGACAGCTTTATTACAGGCCATAGTGTCTCTAACTGTCTTCATCTCCCCCATAGAAACAACAGTGACAGACCACATGAGGGGACAGCTTTATTACAGGCCATACTGTTTCTGTCTTCATCTCCCCCATAGAAACAACAGTGACAGCACCGTCAACAACAACGGAAGGGATCTGTTGCAGCTCTGTAGAAGCCTGGGTCTGTACTTTGTCAATGGTAGGTTACGGGTGACTCTTTGGGGAGATTCACCTACTGCTTACCTCTTGGCCACAGTACAGTAGACTATATGATTACAGACATTGACCCTTTCTCTCCCAGCTCATTCACTGTCAAGCCACTAACACCTCTGTATGATCACAGCCAAATTACCTTGTTCCTCAAAAGAACAGACATGGAAACGACCACACATTCACAGCCCAGTAAGCTGTACAATATCAGAAATTCATACAGATGGGCCCAAAATAGCAACAATGAACCCCAAAATCCAAACCCTCTTAGATAACTTTCTGGACACCACATCCACTCACAGTAAAGAAGCACAACTAAAATGGATTAAAACCATTTCTTTTTAAGACCACACCAAAGCGGTCTAAGGTCACTGCATCTCAGTGCAAAAGAGTTTGCGTCACTGCAGTCCCTGGTTTGAATCCAGGCTGCATCACATTCGGAGTCCCATAGGGCAGCGCACAATTGGCCCAGCGTCGTCCAGGTTTGGCCGGGGTAGGCCGTCATTGTAAATAAGATTTTTTTCTTAACTGACTTGCCTAGTTAAATAAAGGTTAAATAAAAATTAAATAAACATGACAACTGGTTTGATACAGATTAAAAAATTATAAGAAATAAACAAAGTTACTGAAAGTGGTGTAGGCTGTAAAACCTAAGATAATAAAAAGCATGAGCTGGTGCCCAGATAAATTAATTTAGTGTAGAGGTGCTGACTAACGGTGAATAAACTGTAAACTATTAAAACAAATAAAGAGAGTTGTAAACTCTATATATAAACTACCAGTAATTTATTGGGTAAAACACCAACGTTTCGGCATCACCCTGAAGAATGCACCCCAAAGAAGGCACCCCGAAGAAGGCACCCCGAAGAAGGCACCCCGAAGAAGGCACCCCGAAGGAGTTACCCCGAAGGAGTTACCCCAAAGCTGAAATGTTGGTGTTTTACCCAATAAATTCTTGGGAGTTCATATATAGAGTTTGTGAATCTCTTTATTTATTTTTATAGCTTAGGGGGTAAAACATATTACATAATTAAATTAATGTATACCGGCAATATGTGCAGCATCAAAATTAGCAAGAAAATACCAGTATTCTTTACCCAGGGGCGGGGCCTTCGCCAGGGTTGCAATCTGAGCCCTGCACTCTTCAATATTTACATAAATTAATTGGCCACTATTCTAGAAAAATCCTCAACCCCTGGTGTTAGTCTCCACAATTCAGAGTTTAAATGCCTGCTCTTCGCAGACGACCTGTGCCTGCGGTCACACACAGCACATGGCCTACAGCAGAGCATGGACCTGCTAGAGCAGTACTGCCAGACCTGAGCCCTGGAAGTAAACCCCAGAAAGACAACATTTATGATTTTCCAGAGAACATCCAGACCTCAGGAAATTAGACCAAAGTTCTCAAGTCGTACCAAATATATAAAGTATTGCACACACTACAATTACTTAGGTTTCAAATAAGCTCAACTGGACACCTAAATGAGGCAGTGAATGAACTTAGAGAGAAAGCATGCAGGGCATTCTACGCCATTAAAAAACAAATTCAAATTCAAATACCTATTCAAATTTGGCTAAAACGAATTGAATTTGTCATTGAACCAATTGCACTTTATGGCAGCGAGGTGTGGGGTCCACTTGCAAACAAGATTTCACCCAATGGGACAAACACCCCATTGAAACCCTGCATGCAGAGTTCTGTAAGATTATCCTACATGTCCAGAGGAAAACTACAAACAATGCATGCAGGGCAGAATTAGGCCAATATCCACTAATAATAAAAACTCAAGAAAGAGCAATTCAGTTTTGGAAACATCTCAAATACAGAGACCCCCTCTGATATCATTACCAAGCCCTGCAATGCCAAGAGCTGAGCAAAGAAAAGAGTCCCCTCATCCAGCTGGTCCTGGGGCTGAGTTCACAAACCTGTTCTACTAACACACTGAAGCCTCAGGACCAGGACATCCAATCAATCAGAATAAAACAAATTACAACACAGTCAAAACAAAACTACATTACCTACTGGGAATCACAAAGCAAAATGCAGTACTATCTGGCCCTAAATCGACAGTTCACCATTGCAAACTTTAGGGAAACCTTGACAAAGTCCAGGCTTAGTGGGCACAGCCTTGCCATTGAGAAGAGTAGAGCCAGGAAAACCTAGCTCCCAGTAGATGAAAGGCTGTGCAACCACTGCACCACAGGAGAACCCAAGACAGAGCTGCTTTTCCTGACAAAATGTTTTTGATTTATTTTACCTTTATTTAACTAGGCAAGTCAGTTAAGAACAAATTCTTATTTTCAATGACGGCCTAGGAACAATGGGTTAACTGTCTGTTCAGGGGCAGAACGACAGATTTGTACCTTGTCAGCTTGGGGGTTTGAACTTGCAACCATCCAGTTACTAGTCCAACACTCTAACCACTAGGCTACCCTGCTGCCCCAATGTGAGAGAGGGAGAGGGAGAGACAGGTAGATGTTTTAATATTGTCACGTCTACTCCCACTCCTCACCTCCAGCGTTCGACTTACTAACCACCGGTCCTGGCATTCATCATTACGCGCACCCGCGCTTCATCAACAGACACACCTGGACTCCATTACTTCACCCATTACCTCCCCTTTATCTGGCATCCCTTAGGTTCCTTCCCCAGGCAGTATTGACTATGTTTTTCATGTCTGTATTCTACTCGTGTTTCTTGTATTGTGCCGATTATTATTAAACTCACCACCTACACTTGCTTCCCAAATCCCAGCGTCCACGTTACAAATATGGAGGTGGTTGTTGTTTTAATATGGAGGTGGATGTTGTTTTAACATGGAGGTGGATGTTGTTTTAATATAGAGGTGGATGTTGTTTTAATATGGAGGTGAATGTTGTTTTAATATGGAGGTGGATGTTGTTTTAATATGGAGGTGGATGTTGTTTTAATGCGGAGGTGGCTGTTGTTTTAATATGGAGGTGAATGTTGTTTTAATATGGAGGTGGATGTTGTTTTAATATGGAGGTGGATGTTGTTTTAATATGGAGGTGGATGTTGTTTTAATGTGGAGGTGGCTGTTTTAATATGGAGGTGAATGTTGCTTTAATATGGCGGTAGATGTTGTTTTAATATGGAGGTAGATGTTGTTTTAATATGAAGGTGGATGTTGTTTTAATATGGAGGTGGCTGTTGTTTTAATATGGAGGTGGATGTTGTTTTAATGCGGAGGTGGATGTTGTTTTAATATGAAGGTGGATGTTGTTTTAATATGGAGGTGGCTGTTGTTTTAATATGGAGGTGGATGTTGTTTTAATGTGGAGGTGGCTGTTTTAATATGGAGGTGAATGTTGCTTTAATATGGCGGTAGATGTTGTTTTAACATGGAGCTAAATGTCGTTTGAACTTCAGAGTGTGTTGATGTTAAGAAGTGTTTATTTATAGCTGATATCAACACTTTCTTACTGCACACAAACCTTTTTTGTGAGATGGATACATTTTCAAATAGGCAATTAACACAAAGTAGCTCAACCAAGCTACTTTGTGTTCCACAGTCACTGGCACACAAACCTGAACAAAAAAAATGTATATCCTAGGAAATTAAACTTCAACGACAAATGCTATTTGCAATTGAACACTTTTCAATTTGATTACTAATCCAAGTCAATAAGTTACTGTCATAAAGTGTGTTTCAGATTCTCTGGTGGTTGCCATGGTTTCCGTGAGCTGAGGTAGTCAGCCTGTTCCCATATAGAACGTTAGTGAGAGCCAATGAGATATTAACCCTTATTAAGACACTATCGTGCCTAGACACAGATCTCCTTCAGAGCTATTGATTTCTTCATCTCAAAGACCACTCGTATCACTAGTTCACCACTCCCTGCATTTCATTCTATTACTGTATGTTTCATTTGACAGTATCCCTTCACCACATACATAGACATGACGACACACACAGCACATACGTTGCCTTTTTGTGCCTCCCTTCTTTCCCCAGTCTTCATCCAAACCTCTATCTCTCCATCTCTGTGCCCTCAATATGACTGTCTGGTTTGCTATGTCCCAGAATGCGTAACGGTACTACGGTCGCTCGCTCTCCAAGGTCACAGAGACTGGTGCAAGGTCACACAGACTGGGGGGAGGATGGAGATGGGGGGGGGGGGGGGGGGGGGGGGAGCAAAAGACATGCCCTGTTTTTCTTTCTTTCACCACGTTGCAGGAACAGGAAGAGGACCTCACTGACAGCAGGAAGAGGACCTCACTGACAGCAGGAAGAGGACCTCACTGACAGCAGGAAGAGGACCTCACTGACAGCAGGAAGAGGACCTCACTGACAACAGGAAGAGGACCTCACTGACAGCAGGAAGTGGACCTCGCTGACAGAAGGAAGAGGACCTCACTGACAGCAGGAAGAGGACCTCGCTGACAGCAGGAAGAGGACATCGCTGACAGCAGGAAGAGGACCTCACTGACAGCAGGAAGAGGACCTCACTGACAGCAGGAAGAGGACCTCACTGACAGCAGGAAGAGGACCTCGCTGACAGCAGGAAGAGGACCTCACTGACAGCAGGAAGAGGACCTCGCTGACAGCAGGAAGAGGACCTCGCTGACAGCAGGAAGAGGACCTCGCTGACACCAGGAAGAGGAACTTGCTGACAGCAGGAAAAGGACCTCACTGACAGCAGGAAGAGGACCTCACTGACAGCAGGAAGAGGACCTCGCTGACAGAAGGAAGAGGACCTCGCTGACAGAAGGAAGAGGACCTCGCTGACAGAAGGAAGAGGATCTCGCTGACAGAAGGAAGAGGACCTCGCTGACAGCAGGAAGAGGACCTCGCTGACAGCAGGAAGAGGAACTTGCTGACAGCAGGAAGAGGACCTCACTGACAACAGGAAGAGGACCTCGCTGACAGAACAGAAGAGGACCTCACTGACAGCAGGAAGAGGAACTTGCTGACAGCAGGAAGAGGACCTCACTGACAACAGGAAGAGGACCTCGCTGACAGAACAAAAGAGGACCTCACTGACAGCAGGAAGAGGACCTCGCTTCACAGCAGGAGGAGAACCTCGCTGACAGAACAGAAGAGGATCTCACTGACAACAGGAAGAGGACCTCGCTGACAACAGGAAGAGGACCTCGCTGACAGCAGGAAGAGGAAGTGTCTACAGAGCATCACCTCATGGTCACCGGACACCCCACGCCACTTTGTGCCCGATCATCAACTCAAAGCATGAGCACATTAAACAAACACATGAATGAACCATGAGTTACACTTACAGACAGACTGCTGCCTGTGGTGGGAGTCAGAGTCACATTAAATGACATCATCATAATGACTCTGTTTTCTTCTCCCATTGAGTTAAAAAAAAGCAGTGGAAAGAAGAGATGATTCATCTCAAAAGGGTTTTATGTGTACAACTAAACCACAACAAGGTTCAAAAACATCTACCTACATGGACATATTACCTCAATTACCTCAACTAACCTGTCCCCCCCGCACATTAACTCTGTACCCCTGTATATAGCCTCCACATTAACTCTGTACCAGTACCACATTAACTCTGTACCCCCTGTATATAGCCTCCACATTAACTCTGTACCCCCTGTATATAGCCTCCACATTAACTCTGTACCCCCTGTATATAGCCTCCACATTGACTCTGTACCCCCTGTATATAGCCTCCACATTAACTCTGTACCCCCTGTATATAGCCTCCACATTAACTCTGTACCCCCTGTATATATCCTTCACATTAACTCTGTACCCCCTGTATATAGCCTCCACATTCACTCTGTACCCCCTGTATATAGCCTCCATATTAACTCTGTACCCCCTGTATATAGCCTCCACATTAACTCTGTACCCCCTGTATATAGCCTCCACATTAACTCTGTACCCCCTGTATATAGCCTCCACATTCACTCTGTACCCCCTGTATATAGCCTCCACATTAACTCTGTACCCCCTGTATATAGCCTCCACATTAACTCTGTACCCCCTGTATATAGCCTCCACATTGACTCTGTACCCCCTGTATATAGCCTCCACATTAACTCTGTACCCCCTGTATATAGCCTCCACATTGACTCTGTACCCCCTGTATATAGCCTCCACATTAACTCTGTACCCCCTGTATATAGCCTCCACATTCACTCTTTACCCCCTGTATATAGCCTCCACATTAACTCTGTACCCCCTGTATATAGCCTCCACATTCACTCTGTACCCCCTGTATATAGCCTCCACATTAACTCTGTACCCCCTGTATATAGCCTCCACATTAACTCTGTACCCCCTGTATATAGCCTCCACATTGACTCTGTACCCCCTGTATATAGCCTCCACATTAACTCTGTACCCCCTGTATATAGCCTCCACATTCACTATGTACCCCCTGTATATAGCCTCCACATTAACTCTGTACCCCCTGTATATAGCCTCCACATTAACTCTGTACCCCCTGTATATAGCCTCCACATTAACTCTGTACCCCCTGTATATAGCCTCCACATTGACTCTGTACCCCCTGTATATAGCCTCCACATTAACTCTGTACCCCCTGTATATAGCCTCCACATTGACTCTGTACCCCCTGTATATAGCCTCCACATTAACTCTGTACCCCCTGTATATAGCCTCCACATTCACTCTTTACCCCCTGTATATAGCCTCCACATTAACTCTGTACCCCCTGTATATAGCCTCCACATTCACTCTGTACCCCCTGTATATAGCCTCCACATTAACTCTGTACCCCCTGTATATAGCCTCCACATTAACTCTGTACCCCCTGTATATAGCCTCCACATTCACTCTGTACCCCCTGTATATAGCCTCCACATTAACTCTGTACCCCCTGTATATAGCCTCCACATTGACTCTGTACCCCCTGTATATAGCCTCCACATTCACTCTGTACCCCCTGTATATAGCCTCCACATTAACTCTGTACCCCCTGTATATAGCCTCCACATTAACTCTGTACCCCCTGTATATAGTCTCCACATTGACTCTGTACCCCCTGTATATAGCCTCCACATTAACTCTGTACCCCCTGTATATAGCCTCCACATTAACTCTGTACCCCCTGTATATAGCCTCCACATTAACTCTGTACCCCCTGTATATAGCCTCCACATTCACTATGTACCCCCTGTATATAGCCTCCACATTAACTCTGTACCCCCTGTATATAGTCTCCACATTGACTCTGTACCCCCTGTATATAGCCTCCACATTAACTCTGTACCCCCTGTATATAGCCTCCACATTAACTCTGTACCCCCTGTATATAGCCTCCACATTAACTCTGTACCCCCTGTATATAGCCTCCACATTCACTCTGTACCCCCTGTATATAGCCTCCACATTAACTCTGTACCCCCTGTATATAGCCTCCACATTCACTATGTACCCCCTGTATATAGCCTCCACATTAACTCTGTACCCCCTGTATATAGCCTCCACATTAACTCTGTACCCCCTGTATATAGCCTCCACATTAACTCTGTACCCCCTGTATATAGCCTCCACATTGACTCTGTACCCCGTGTATATAGCCTCCACATTAACTCTGTACCCCCTGTATATAGCCTCCACATTGACTCTGTACCCCCTGTATATAGCCTCCACATTAACTCTGTACCCCCTGTATATAGCCTCCACATTCACTCTTTACCCCCTGTATATAGCCTCCACATTAACTCTGTACCCCCTGTATATAGCCTCCACATTCACTCTGTACCCCCTGTATATAGCCTCCACATTAACTCTGTACCCCCTGTATATAGCCTCCACATTAACTCTGTACCCCCTGTATATAGCCTCCACATTCACTCTGTACCCCCTGTATATAGCCTCCACATTAACTCTGTACCCCCTGTATATAGCCTCCACATTGACTCTGTACCCCCTGTATATAGCCTCCACATTCACTCTGTACCCCCTGTATATAGCCTCCACATTATCTCTGTACCCCCTGTATATAGCCTCCACATTAACTCTGTACCCCCTGTATATAGTCTCCACATTGACTCTGTACCCCCTGTATATAGCCTCCACATTAACTCTGTACCCCCTGTATATAGCCTCCACATTAACTCTGTACCCCCTGTATATAGCCTCCACATTAACTCTGTACCCCCTGTATATAGCCTCCACATTCACTATGTACCCCCTGTATATAGCCTCCACATTAACTCTGTACCCCCTGTATATAGTCTCCACATTGACTCTGTACCCCCTGTATATAGCCTCCACATTAACTCTGTACCCCCTGTATATAGCCTCCACATTAACTCTGTACCCCCTGTATATAGCCTCCACATTAACTCTGTACCCCCTGTATATAGCCTCCACATTCACTCTGTACCCCCTGTATATAGCCTCCACATTAACTCTGTACCCCCTGTATATAGCCTCCACATTAACTCTGTACCCCCTGTATATAGCCTCCACATTAACTCTGTACCCCCTGTATATAGCCTCCACATTAACTCTGTACCCCCTGTATATAGCCTCCACATTGACTCTGTACCCCCTGTATATAGCCTCCACATTAACTCTGTACCCCCTGTATATAGCCTCGCTACTGTTACTTTACTGACTTTAATTATTTGTTATTTAATATATTTTACTTATCTATTTTTTACTTAACACTTGTTTTTCTTAAAACTGCCCTTGTTGGCTAAGGGCTTGTAGTAAGTATTTCACTGTAAGGTCTACTACACCTGTTGTATTCAGCATTTCACTGTAAGGTCTACTACACCTGTTGTATTCAGCATTTCACTGTAAGGTCTACTACACCTGTTGTATTCAGCATTTCACTGTAAGGTCTACTACACCTGTTGTATTCAGCATTTCACTGTAAGGTCTACTACACCTGTTGTATTCAGCATTTCACTGTAAAGTCTACTACACCTGTTGTATTCAGCATTTCACTGTAAGGTCTACTACACCTGTTGTATTCAGCATTTCACTGTAAGGTCTACTACACCAGTTGTATTCAGCATTTCACTGTAAGGTCTACTACACCTGTTGTATTCAGCATTTCACTGTAAGGTCTACTACACCTGTTGTATTCAGCATTTCACTGTAAGGTCTACTACACCTGTCGTATTCAGCATTTCACTGTAAGGTCTACTACACCTGTTGTATTCAGCATTTCACTGTAAGGTCTACTACACCTGTTGTATTCAGCATTTCACTGTGAGGTCTACTACACCTGTTGTATTCAGCATTTCACTGTGAGGTCTACTACACCTGTTGTATTCAGCATTTCACTGTAAGGTCTACTACACCTGTTGTATTCAGCATTTCACTGTAAGGTCTACTACACCTGTTGTATTCAGCATTTCACTGTAAAGTCTACTACACCTGTTGTATTCAGCATTTCACTGTAAGGTCTACTACACCTGTTGTATTCAGCATTTCACTGTAAGGTCTACTACACCTGGTGTATTCAGCATTTCACTGTAAGGTCTACTACACCTGTTGTATTCAGCATTTCACTGTAAGGTCTACTACACCTGTTGTATTCAGCATTTCACTGTAAGGTCTACTACACCTGTTGTATTCAGCATTTCACTGTAAGGTCTACTACACCTGTTGTATTCAGCATTTCACTGTAAGGTCTACTACACCTGTTGTATTCAGCATTTCACTGTAAGGTCTACTACACCTGTTGTATTCAGCATTTCACTGTAAGGTATACTACACCTGGTGTATTCATCATTTCACTGTAAGGTCAACTACACCTGTTGTATTCAGCATTTCACTGTAAGGTCTACTACACCTGTTGTATTCAGCATTTCACTGTAAGGTCTACTACACCTGTTGTATTCAGCATTTCACTGTAAGGTCTACTACACCTGTTGTATTCAGCATTTCACTGTAAGATCTACTACACCTGTTGTATTCAGCATTTCACTGTAAGGTCTACTACACCTGTTGTATTCAGCATTTCACTGTAAGGTCTACTACACCTGTTGTATTCAGCATTTCACTGTAAGGTCTACTACACCTGTTGTATTCAGCATTTCACTGTGAGGTCTACTACACATGTTGTATTCAGCATTTCACTGTGAGGTCTACTACACCTGTTGTATTCAGCATTTCACTGTAAGATCTACTACACCTGTTGTATTCAGCATTTCACTGTAAGGTCTACTACACCTGTTGTATTCAGCATTTCACTGTAAGATCTACTATACCTGTTGTATTCAGCATTTCACTGTAAGGTCTACCTACACCTGTTGTTATTCAGCATTTCACTGTAAGGTCTACTACACCTGTTGTATTCAGCATTTCACTGTAAGGTCTACTACACCTGTTGTATTCAGCATTTCACTGTAAGGTCTACTACACCTGTTGTATTCAGCATTTCACTGTAAGGTCTACTACACCTGTTGTTTTCAGTATTTCACTGTAAGGTCTACTACACCTGTTGTATTCAACGCATGTAACATATATTGATTTGATTTGATTTGTGGTGTGTACGTGATGTTAGAGACAGGTTCACTCCTCTGTGTGTAGGACTATGGTGGGGAGGTGGCACCAGTTGTGTAGCCTAGCCTGCTATTTTGGACAGCCTGACAATATGGAACACAGCCTGACAACATGGAAAGTTACAACAGTCGAGGCTATGTGTTAATTGTGCAGGCTGGCATAGGAGTTACCATTGTGACTAAACCGCTGGCAATGCCTCGCAGTCCACAAAAACGTAGGGTGTGGTTCACAGTTATGATACAGCTTCCTGAGGAATGACTCTGACGCTGGCTAGATTATTAGCCTAGCGCTGCTAAGGCTTCCTGAGGAATGATTGGGTGCTGGATAGATTATTAGCCTAGCGCTACTAAGGCTTCCTGAGGAATGACTGGGCGCTGGATAGATTATTAGCCTAGCGCTGCTAAGGCTTCCTGAGGAATGACTGGACGCTGGATAGATTATTAGCCTAGCGCTGCTAAGGTTTCCCGAGGAATGACTGGGCGCTGGATAGATTATTAGCCTAGCGCTGCTAAGGTTTCCTAAGGAATGACTGGGCGCTGGATAGATTATTAGCCTAGCGCTGCTAAGGTTTCCTGAGGAATGACTGGGCGCTGGATAGATTATTAGCCTAGCGCTGCTAAGGCTTCCTGAGGAATGACTGGGCGCTGGATAGATTATTAGCCTAGCGCTGCGAAGGCTTCCTGAGGAATGACTGGGTGCTGGATATATTATTAACCTAGCGCTGCTAAGGCTTCCTGAGGAATGACTGGGTGCTGGATATATTATTAGCTAGGTGCTGCTTGAGCTCGCACAGATGCTATATTCAAAGTTTGTTGCAGCTGACAGCGTCTTCAGAAAGCACTCACACCCCTTGGATTTTTCAACATGTTGTGTTACAGCCTGAATTTAAAATGGATTAAACTGAGATTTTGTGCCACTGTCCTACACACATTACCCCATAATGTCGGAATTATGGGCGGAATTATGTTTTTAGAGTGCCAAATTTTAAACACAGATTCAACAACAAAGACAAGGGAGGTTTTCCAATTCCTGGCAAAAAGAAGAGCACCATTTGGTGGATGGGTAAAAAATCAATTTTAAAAAGCTGACATTTTGAATATCCCTTTGAGCATGGTGAAGTTATTAATTACACTTTGTATGGTGTATCAATACACTCAGTCACTACAAAGATACGGGTCTCCTAGGAAGGAGGCACGAGAGGAAGGACACTGCTCAGGGATTTCACCATGACACCAAAACAGTAACAGAGTTTAATGGCTGAGAGTTTAAAACTGAGGATGGATCAACAACATTGTAGTTACTTACCAAGACAACATTGAATGTTCCCAAGTGGCCTAGTTACAGTTTTGACTTAAATCGGTTTGAAAATCTATGGCAAGATTTGAAAATGGCTGTCTAGCAATGATCAACAACCAACATGATAGAGCTTGAAGAATTAAAAAACATATCATTTGCAAATATTGTACAATCCAGATGTGCAAAGCTCTTAGAGACGCTGAGGCAATCGCTGAGATTCTAACAGGCATTGACTCAGGGGTGTGAATACCTATGTAAATGATATATTTCTGTATTTCATATTCAATAAATTAGCAAAAATGTCTTCCCAAATCCCAGCGTCCACACTAATTTTCACTTTTTCATTTTGTGAGCAGATGGGTGAGAAAAAAAAATTATTGAATCCATTTTAAATTCAGGCTGTAACACAACAGTAAGAATTCTTTCTGAAGGGAATGTACTTGCACTCTCCAAAGCACGTAAATGAAGCATACAAATGATGAATGTGCAAGTCTGAAGAGTAGTATGCATAATGGGAGCAAAGAACTGAAATATTCTGAGCTGTTAGCCAAACTATGTGCATGTGCTAACAAAACTAACCTAGCATGGAATGAGGACCCTAATTGAACTGTCCTGAGAGCTGCCTGTATGTGCCACTCACAGAAAGAAAACGCCACAGCAGTTTATTTCCCTGTTCTTTAGTAAAGGAGAGGAGCATCCAGTTTCAGCATAATGACAGATTCAAAGTCGGTGTGCCGAAATAGGCCTTCGAAGTGGAGGGTGCCGGAGGAAGCACAATACCACGGCCATGGCCGTTTGGTTTAAATATCAGAGGAAGAGGAACAGGTTATGTTTAGAAATATGCATTGCACAACAAACAACGGCTTTTCATTCCAATAAGAGCAAAAAGGAATGACGGTGTGTTTGTACACAGGGACGCGTTAAACTCATGACCAGACACATGGAGGATAATGGCTCCCCTGGTGGTCTAACGAGGAAGCCATCGGCTCACATTTACATTTGTGTCTCATTGACTGTCACAACAGGTGAAACTGCACACGCTAGAACAGACCTATTGCTCTGCTTGTGGCATATGAATGATACTGTATGGTGCACATAAGAAGCTCTTTGATCAGTACTAGGGCCAGGAGTTTTTCTGGCCTATGTCTCCTGATCAGGAAACTCTCCTGACCCTAGTTAGGTGACCTAGACCCAGGGGAGAATGGGCCCTCTCTCATTGAAGCCACAGAAGTTCAAGACCGACCGCGGTGTTGCAGGCATTGTTAGCAGAAAACAGGATCCCCTATTATAGTTAATGGAAAAATTGTCATCTTCACGGTCAATCTTTGTGTAAATAAAATGCACAAGATGTATTTTACACTGAACAAAAACATAAACACAACATGCAACAATTTCAAAGATTTTACTGAGTTACAGTTCATATAAGGAAATCAGTCAATTGAAATAAATTAATTTGCACCTGTTGGTCACAGATACTTTTTTTTTTTAAAGGTAGGCAGTGTGGATCAGAAAACCAGTCAGTGACCACCATTTGCCTCATGCAGCACAACACATCTCCTTCGCATAGAGTTGATCAGGCTGTTGATTGTGGTCTGTGAAAATGTTGTCCCACTCCTCTTCAATGGCTGTGCAAAGTTGTTAGATATTGGCGGGAACTGGGACACGCTGTCGTACATGTTGATCCAGAGCATCCCAAACATGCTCAATGGGTGGTGAGTATGCAGGCCATAGAAGAACTGTGACATTTTCAGTTCCAGGAATTGTGTACAGATCCTTGTGACATGGGGCCGTGCGTTATCATGCTGAAACATGAGGTGATGGCGGCGGATGAATGGCACATCAATGGGCCTCAGGATTTCACCATGATATCTCTGTGTATTCAAAATGCCATTGATAAAATGCAATTGTGTTCGTTGTCCATAGCTTATGCCTGCCCACACCATAACCCCACCGCCACCATGGGGCACTCTGTTTACAATGTTGACATCAGCAAACCGCTCGCCCACAAGACGCCATACACGCTGTCTGCCATCTGCCCAGTACAGTTGAAACCGTTTTTTAATCCATGAAGAGCGCACCTCTCCAGTGTGCCAGTGGCCACTGAAGTCGGTTACAACGCAGAACTGCAGTCAGTTCAAGACCCTGTGAGTACAACGAGCATGCAGATGAGCTTCCCTGAGACCGTGTCTGACAGTTTGTGCAGAAATTCTGGTGGCTGGTGTCAGATCATACCACAGGTGAAGAAGCTGGATGTGGAGGTCCTGGGTTAGCGTGGTTGCATGTGGTCTGCAGTTGTGAGACCGGTTGGACGAACTGCCAAATTCTCCAAAACCACATTGGAGGCGGCTTATGGTAGAGAAATTAATATTAAATTATCTGTCAACAGCTCTGGTGGACATTCCTGCAGTCAGCATACCAATTACACTCTACCTCAAAACGAAAACAAAAATCTATGCCATTGTGTTGTGTGACAAAACTGCACATTTTAGAGTGGCCTTTTATTGTCCCCAGTACAAAGTGCACATGTGTACTGATCATGCTGTTTAATCAGCTTCTTGATATGCCACACATGTCAGGTGGATGGATTATCTTGGCAAAGGAGAAATGCTCACTAACATGGAGGTAAACAAATTGGTGCACAAAAGTTGTGAGAAATAAGCTTTTGTGTGCTTGAAAAATGTCTGGGATCTTTTATTTCAGCTCATGAAACATGGGACCAACACTTTAAATATTTACATTTTGCATTTATATTATTGTTTGGTGTAAAAATTGCACACATAAGGATACATGAGTTGCCTATGGCAGCCTGCGGTACCCTGGTCGGCCTTCAACTTGAGTTACTCAATGAGAGGGGACAGCACTGAGCTAGCCTGCAATGTCACTTCCTGGAGTAGTTTAGTATATTCAGTATATACAGTCATTGTCTAGACCCGGTGACCTGGAAAACATTCCAGTCGGGGCATACTGTCAGGAAAAACTCCTGGCCCTAATCACTATATACACCCATGCCAACTTCTGTCTTAGTGTCTGTATTTCTGTCGACAGTATGTATGTCTACCACTGAACGCTAACCTCATTTCCTTACCTAATCTAATTTCCTTACCTAACCTTATTTCTTTACCTAACCTCATTTCCTTACCTAATATCCTTCCCTTACCTAACATCATTTCCTTACCTAGCATCATTTCCTTACCTAACCTCATTTCCTTACCTAACCTCATTTCCTTACCTAACATCATTTCCTTACCTAACATCATTTCCTTACCTAACATCATTTTCAATTTTCGGATCAATAAATTAGATCCATATATGAATTATCCCTTGGTAGGTCATGTTAGCACTGGTAACCAGGCTTATATAGAACCTGTAGTATAAATGTAAGTTTATGATGAGTTGAATCACCAGAAAGATTGTTGTAAGTTTTAAATAGCAATGAATCATATGATAAGTTATGATGTTTTAAAACTAACAATCAATCCTTAGTTACTACACAAGCCAGAGTGAGAGAGTGAGAATGAGAGAGAGAGAGGGAAAGAGGAAGAGAGAGAAAGAGCATTGAGAGAGGTAGAGAGAGAGAGCGAGAGAGAGAGAGAGAGCGAGAGAGAGAGAGAGAGAGAGAGAGAGAGAGGGAGAGAGAGAGAGAAAGTGAGGGGTATCATTAAAAGTTATAGCCTGCTGTCTCTCTCTGTCTCTGAAGTGGATGTCTGGGGTTTCCCACAGGGGCTTGCAGGGCTGATGTAACATAATGGGTCCAGAACAACAACAACAGGACTGTGTTGACACATCTACCCTTTACCACACACACACACACACACACACATCTGTTAGCACACACACATCTACCCTTTACCAAACACACACACATCTGCCCTTTACCACACACATCTACCCTTTACCAAACACACACACACACACACACACACACACACACTCACCTATGTTAGCACACACACATCTACCCTTTACCAAACACAAACACATCTACCTCATTCTGAAACACACACACACACACACACACACACACACACACAGAGGCTTGGAGTGGACAAGCTCTATGACATACACCTAAAATAATCAAATGTATTCAGTGGGGCCTGAAATTATTGACACCCTTGAAAATAGAGCTCTTTCGTCATACACAGCAATGGTGGGTTTGGCGTCGATATGAGAATTAATGAGTAGAAAATAAGCTACTGTAAAACATGGTGCTGGATCGCTGATGTTATGGGGCTATTTTGCTTCCACTGGTCCCGGGGCCTTGTTAAGGTCAACAGCATCATGAATTTTACCCAGTACCACGACATTTTAGCCAAAATCTGGTTGTCTCTGCCAGGAGGCTGACACTTGGCCGCAAATGGATTTTCCAACAAGACAATAACCCCAAACAAATATCAAAATCCACAAAGAAATGGTTTATTGGCCACAAAATCAACATGTTGAAATGGCATTCTCAGACTCTGGACTTGAACTCCATTGAAAACCTGTTGTTTTAACTGAAGAGGGCAGTACATCAGAGCAGATGAAGGATATCAAAGATCTGGAAAGAATCTGTATGGGGGAATGGTCTAACATCCCTCCCAATGTGTTCTCCCATCTCAGAAAACATTTTAGAAAAAGTCTGCCATCCAGGAGCTCTATACCAGGCAGTGTCAGAGGAAGGCCCGCCCCCCCCCCACACACACACACACTCTTTTACACTCTATATTGTTATCATCTATGCATAGTCATAGTGCCCCCGCACATTGCCTCTGTACTGGTACCTGCTGTATATATTGTTATTTTACTGCTGCTCTTTAATTACTTGCTACTTTTATCTCTTATTCTAATCTGTATTTTTTTTTTTAAACTGCATTGTTGGTTAGGAGCTCGTAAGTAAGAATTTCACTGTAAGGTTGTTGTATTCGGCGCGTGTGACTAATAAAGTTGGATTTGATTTGAAGGTGAGGTATAGAAAGGTATTGAAAACAGGGGTGTCAATCATTTTGACCTCTACTTTTTTTGAAAAAAATAAATATTACTTGTTCAAAAATATATTTTTCTCTGAGCAATTGTTATTAGTAAAATAATCTAATTTCCACAAAAATGTTTTGCATACAATATAGCTCAGAATGTGTAATATGTATTTGATACAGTCATCTTTGCTCATCTTTCTCAAGGGTGTCAATCATTTCAGGCTCCACTGTACATTGTCAGTGTAGGAATGTGTCTCTTCCAGAGATTTTAACCGATATACAAGGATGATTCTTACATTCATGATTCTATTAGTAGCTTTGCATTAAAGCCTTGCAGTAACAAAGTAGCACGGTTGTCTTTAGGTCAGGCCACAGCTGAACCCTGTCTGGTATTTCTTTGACCAACTCAGTGGCCTTGTTGCTTGAGTGTCTGCTGTGAGATTGTAAAAGTTGGGAGTTCAATCTCCATCCTAGTCATACCAAAAACTGTAAAAAAAAATGGGACCCAGTGAATCTTTATTTTACCTTTATTTAACTAGGCAAGTCAGTTAAGAACAAATTCTTATTTTCAACAGCCTAGGAACAGTGGGTTCCTGTTCGGGGCAGAACGACAGACCTTGTCAGCTCGGCTACCCTGCCGCCCCAAGTGTTTGGCACGATCCTTTAGTGGTTGGCACTAAAGGATTACTTCTGGATTTTGGCAGTGAGGCCCTTTATCGACTTCACCAGTCAGATGAACGTGTGGATACCATTTGTATATCACTTTGTCCAGTATGAAGGAAGTTAGAGGTTGTTTTGTGAGCCAATGCTAACTAGCATTAGCGCAATGACTGGAAGTCTGTGATATACCCATAGACTTCCAGTCATTGCGCTAACGCTAGTTAGCAATTGCGCTAGCGCTAGTTAGCAGCTTCCTTCAAACCGCACGCAGAGACATAACAATAGTTTCCATGTGTTCATCTAACTCTGGGGAAGTAGATAAAAGCCCACATTACCAAAATCCCAAAGTATCCCCTTAAGAAAAAAGATTGGGGATAGACTGGCGTCCTGTCCATGGGGTGTACTTGTACATCAAGCTGCCTCACGCTACATAAACAGGATATAGACTGCTGCTCCTATTTCAGCTTGCACAAGCCAAGGCTACTTACTTACAGAACTTACTTACAATTGTCTATAGGTCAGGTCACAGCTCAAACCTTCACTATTATTTATTTTTCAGTAGGTTTTTAATTCATTCCAGGCATAATACTTCAAATCTACCGAGACAATGAAATCAGATAACCAGGTAAGCTGCCAGTAGTCTGGTTCAGTTACGGTCAACCTACCAAGCATTCACGGTTGGACCGTGTAGCAGTGGTGGAATTGCCGGCTACCTCAGTGCCATGACAGCATGGTATGGAGTGTGATATGGGTGTAATATGAGGTGTCACACGGTTCAAACACAGAGGAAAACACGGTAATAACATGCCTGTAAACACAAAACCGCCACTATACTGAAGGCTTAACCTGTCAGTGGGAACCTCTCAGGCACTTAATCCTGTCCTCAGGGCAGAGCACAGATCATAGAGAGATACTGGGAAACATCCACACACACACACACACACACACACACACACACACACAACGTATGTCAGCAATTTATTCCACGAGGGATTGAAGAACACAGTACAGTTAAAAAAGAAATATGTGTTTGCAATTTATTTTGCTGCTGTATTGGGAGGAGTCTCCCTTGTCAAAGAGATGTTTAATATCAGCAAGATCAAGTCATTCCACAGAGGAAAGCTCCCTTCTATAAAGGAAAGCTCCATTCTACAGAGGAAAGCTCCATTCTACAGAGGAAAGCTCCATTCTACAGAGGAAAGCTCCCTTCTACAGAGGAAAGCTCCATTCTACAGAGGAAAGCTCCCTTCTACAGAGGAAAGCTCCATTCTACAGAGGAAAGCTCCCTTCTACAGAGGAAAGCTACATTATACAGAGGAAAGCTACATTCTACAGGGGAAAGCTACATTCTACAGGGGAAAGCTCCATTCTACAGAGGAAAGCTACATTCTACAGGGGAAAGCTCCATTCTACAGAGGAAAGCTACATTCTACAGGGGAAAGCTACATTCTACAGGGGAAAGCTCCATTCTACAGGGGAAAGCTCCATTCTACAGAGGAAAGCTACATTCTACAGGGGAAAGCTACATTCTACAGGGGAAAGCTACATTCTACAGGGGAAAGCTCCATTCCACAGGGGAAAGCTCCATTCTATAGAGGAAAGATACATTTTACAGAGGAAAGCTCCATTCTACAGGGGAAAGCTCCATTCTACAGAGGAAAGCTCCATTCTACAGGGGAAAGCTACATTCCACAGAGGAAAGCTCCATTCCACAGAGGAAAGCTCCATTCCACAGAGGAAAGCTCCATTCTACAGGGGAAAGCTCCATTCTACAGAGGAAAGCTACATTCTACAGAGGAAAGCTACATTCTACAGGGGAAAGCTACATTCTACATGGGAAAGCTCCATTCTACAGAGGATAGCTACATTCTACAGGGGAAAGCTCCATTCTACAGGGGAAAGCTACATTCTACAGGGGAAAGCTCCATTCTACAGAGGAAAGCTCCATTCTACAGAGGAAAGCTCCATTCTACAGAGGAAAGCTACATTCTACAGAGGAAAGCTCCATTCTACAGAGGAAAGCTCCATTCTACAGAGGAAAGCTCCATTCTACAGAGGAAAGCTCCATTATACAGGGGAAAGCTCCATTCCACAGAGGAAAGCTCCATTCTACAGGGGAAAGCTCCATTCTACAGAGGAAAGCTCCATTCTACAGAGGAAAGCTACATTCTACAGAGGAAAGCTACATTCTACAGGGGAAAGCTACATTCTACAGGGGAAAGCTCCATTCTACAGAGGAAAGCTACATTCTACAGGGGAAAGCTCCATTATACAGGGGAAAGCTACATTCTACAGGGGAAAGCTCCATTCTACAGAGGAAAGCTCCATTCTACAGAGGAAAGCTCCATTCTACAGAGGAAAGCTCCATTCTACAGAGGAAAGAACCATTCTACAGAGGAAAGCTCCATTCTACAGAGGAAAGCTACATTCTACAGAGGAAAGCTCCATTCTACAGAGGAAAGCTACATTCTACAGGGGAAAGCTACATTCTACAGGGGAAAGCTACATTCTACAGGGGAAAGCTACATTCTACAGGGGAAAGCTACATTCTACAGGGGAAAGAACCATTCTACAGGGGAAAGCTCCATTCTACAGGGGAAAGCTACATTCCACAGAGGAAAGCTCCATTCCACAGGGGAAAGCTACATTCTACAGAGGAAAGGCAAAACCCACTATGCTAGTGTTTCCCAAACTCGTTTTGTTTTTTGCCCTAGCGCTACACAGCTGATTCATGAAGCTTTGTTTATTTGAATCAGCTGTGTAGTGCTAGGGCAAAAACTAAAATGTACACCCAGTGGGCCCAGGATCTAGTTTGGGAAACACTGCAATCAGCAGTGTATCTCTATCTGCCTGCCTCTGCCTGGACCAATGAAAACAATGTAACTCACAACAACTACATTCCTCATCAGTGCTTCAACCACAGACACCAGGAAACAATGGGGAAACCGACAGGGGAGGAGGAGAGGAGAAGGGAGGAGAGGTGGAAAGGAGAAGGGAGGAGAGGGGGAGAGGAGAAGGGAGGAGAGGAGAAGGGAGGAGAGGTGGAAAGGAGAAGGGAGGAGAGGGGGAGAGGAGAAGAGAGGAGAGGAGGAGAAGGGAGTACAGGAAGAGAGGAGGAGAGGAGAGGTGGAAAGGAGAAGGGGGGAGAGGGGGAGAGGAGAAGGGAGGATAGGGTGAGAGGAGAAGAGAGGAGAGGGGGAGGGAGGAGGAGAGGAGAAGAGAGGAGATGAGAAGGGAGGAGAGGGGGAGAGGAGAAGGGAGGAGAGGAGGAGAGGAGACGGGAGGAGAGGAGGAGAGGAGAAGCGAGGAGATGGGGAGAGGAGAAGAGGGGAGAGGAGGAGAGGAGAAGGGAGGAGAGGTGGAAAGGAGAAGGGAGGAGAGGGGGAGAGGAGAAGGGAGGAGATGAGAAGGGAGGAGAGGTGGAAAGGAGAAGGGAGGAGAGGGGGAGAGGAGAAGAGAGGAGAGGAGGAGAAGGGAGTACAGGAAGAGAGGAGGAGAGGAGAAGAGAGGAGAGGAGAAGGGAGGAGAGGTGGAAAGGAGAAGGGGGAGAGGGGGAGAGGAGAAGGGAGGAGAGGAGAAGGGAGGAGAGGTGGAAATGAGAAGGGAGGAGAGGGGGAGAGGAGAAGAGAGGAGAGGAGGAGAAGGGAGTACAGGAAGAGAGGAGGAGAGGAGAAGAGAGGAGAGGAGAAGGGAGGAGAGGTGGAAAGGAGAAGGGGGAGAGGGGGAGAGGAGAAGGGAGGATAGGGTGAGAGGAGAAGAGAGGAAAAGAGAGGAGAGGGGGAGGGAGGAGGAGAGGAGGATGGAGGAGGAGAGGAGAAGAGAGGAGATGAGAAGAGAGGAGAGGAGAAGAGAGGAGAGGGGGAGGGAGGAGGAGAGAAGAGAGGAGAAGAGAAGAGAGGAGAGGAAAAGAGAGGAGAGGGGGAGGGAGGAGGAGAGGAGAAGAGAGGAGAGGGGGAGGGAGGGAGGAGGAGAGGAGGAGGGAGGAGGAGGAGAGGAGGATAGAGGAAGAGAGGAGAAGAGGAGAGGAGAAGAGAGGAGATGGGGAAGGAGGAGGAGAGGAGAAGAGGGGAGAGGAGAGGAGAGGGGGAGGGAGGAGGAGAGGAGGAGAGAGGAGGAGAGGAGAAGAGAAGAGAGGGAGGGAGGGAGGGAGGAGGAGAGGAGGTGGGAGGAGGAGAGGAGAAGAGAGGAGAGGAGGAGGAGAGGAGAAGGCAATAGACAGCAGTATTCATAAAGTATCTCAGAGGAAATCAAGAGGAAACATAGAGAAGAAAAGAACAGAAGGGAGGAGAAAGGAGAAGAAGAGAGGAGAAGAGAGAGGAGAAGAAGAGAAGAGAAGAGAGAGGAGAAGAAGAGAGGAGAAGAGAGAGGAGAGGCCAGGACTGTAAAGTCTAAAGCCAGAGAAGGAGGGTTCAATGAAGATAGCTAGTAGCTACTGTTTCCCTTCAGCCCACAACCAGTCATAACGCTCCCTCGGTACGTCTTCTCATCATGACACACAGACAACAGGACAAACATTACTCTTGAACACACATGTTAAAACCATTACATGACATTATAACTGAATCTCTCTCAGCCGTTCAAAGTATGTTCTCACTTACTTAGCTACGGTTCAACAGCGTCGCGCCGCTACCTAGTAAAGACCATCCATGCTCTTGGGTCTCTCTCTCTACTCCATTCCTCCCTCTGTTTCTCACTTGTTCTCTCTTTCTCGCACTTTCTCAGTTACTCCTTCTCTGTGAGACACACGCAGGCAGTCACACACACTCCCACAGACACCCTCTCACACACTCCCACAGACGCCCTCTCACACACTCCCACAGACACCCTCTCACACACTCCCACAGACGCCCTCTCACACACTCCCACAGACACCCTCTCACACACTCCCACAGACACCCTCCCACACACTCCCACAAACACCCTCCCACACACTCCCACAGACACCCTCTCACACACTCCCACAGACGCCCTCTCACACACTCCCACAGACACCCTCTCACACACTCCCACAGACACCCTCTCACACACTCCCACAGACACCCTCCCACACACTCCCACAGATGCCCTCTCACACACTCGCTCCTCTCCTTCCGTGACCCGGAATGTTTGGCAGGGTTCTACTGTACTGAAATACAGCGCTCGCCATATAAGGTAGCAGCAGCTCCACATGTCACACATCATTTACATGTAGCAGGCGGGGAGTTCACCTTACACACACACACACAGCACACACACGAGCGCGCGCTGCACGCTAAAAACCACGCCACCCCCTTACGCTGGCGTTCAGAGAAGGGAGGAGAAAGAAACAGAACGAAAAGAAGGAAAGTAGAAAATAGGTCTTAAGTTTAGTCGTTAACCAAGCCTCTCTCTGGTTGGCTGGTTGGTTCCCAACATGTTGAGTTGTTGAGTCAGACAGAAGGAATGGATCTATTGATCTACTTCCCTGCTTCCCGGAGCAACCACGACCCACTACACACACACACACACACACACACACACACACACACACACACACACACACACACACACACACACACACACACACACACACACACACACACACACACACACACACACACACACACACACACACACACACACACAAGCGTTCCCCACAGGAAGAAGCTATTGAAGCTATTGTGTGACCTTCTATTTTTGGTCTGGTATGCGTTTTCTGTGTGTGTGTGTGTGTGTGTGTGTGTGTGTGTGTGTGTGTGTGGTGTGTGTAAGGCATAACAAACAGATGTTACACACAGACGCAGGCAGAGCCTAAAGCTAACAAACCCCAGCATATCTTTCCTTTAAAACAGGCTGGTCCCTTACTGCAGTCAAAAAGACAGTCCATCGCCTCGTCACAGAGAGCGAGAAGGAGAAAGAGAAATGAAGACGGAAACCCTTACCTCTCACATCGCTGTTGGGTTTGTCTGTTGAGTGTGTATGTCTGTGTGTGTTCAGACAGGCCGTGACAGCAGAGCCCCAGGCACCGGCTGGACCATTCTCAGGCAGAGCAGAGAGGAGCGAGGGAGAGGAGCGAGGGAGAAGACCGGAGCGAGCGAGAGAGCGAGTGAACAAGCAAATGAGTGAAGGCGCCACGCGGAATAGTGTGGTGGGAGAGGAGGAGTGTCTGCCTCTGTGTGTGTGTTTGTGTGTGTGTGTGTGTGTGTGTGTGTGTGTCTTTGTGTTGCTGGCTGGGCTCCGTGCGCTAGTGTCTCCCCTTCCCTACTGCTGTTGGTGGCTGTGATCTGTGATGTGTCTCTGGACGACCGACTGCTGCAGCTTGTGGAGAGCTGCACTCGCTGGACGCCTGGCTGCACTGTAGCAGCAGCTGGAGAGGAGGAGTGGAGAGGAAGAATAGGGGGAGGCACCACTGACTGCGCTGCTGCAGCTTCCTGGCTGCTTCTCTCTCTCTCTCTCTCTCTCTCTCTCTCTCGGTCTGCTCGCTCCGCCCACTAGACCAACATCAGGAAGTGCTCTGTTACAGCAACACTGTTATTTTCAAGGAAGAGAGAGACAGAGAGAGGAGGGAAGAGAGAGAGAGAGAGAGAGAGAGAGGAGGGAAGAGAGAGAGAGAGAGGGAGAGAGAGAGAGAGAGAGAGAGGAGGGAAGAGAGAGAGAGAGAGAGAGAGAGAGAGAGAGAGAGAGAGAGAGAGAGAGGAGGGAAGAGACAGATTGTGGAATAGATCAAGAGAGGAAAGAGTTAAAGAAAAGTGGGAGATAGAAGGGAGGGAGAGATAGAAGAGATAGATAGAAGAGAGGGAGAGATAGAAGAGATAGATAGAAGAGAGGGAGAGATAGAAGAGATAGATAGAAGAGAGGGAGAGATAGAAGAGATAGATAGAAGAGAGGGAGAGATAGAAGAGGGAGAGACATAGAAGAGGGGGAGACATAGAAGAGGGGGAGACATAGAAGAGGGGGGAGACATAGAAGCGGGGGGAGACATAGAGGGGGGGACATGGAGGGGGAGACATGGAGGGGGAGACAGAGGGGGAGAACGAGGGGGAGACACAGAGGGGGAAGATAGAAGAGGGGGAGATAGAAGAGGGGGGAGACAGAGGGGGAGACACAGAGGGGGAGAGATAGTAGAGGGGGAAGATAGAAGAAGGGGGAGATAGAAGAGAGAGAGAGATAGAAGAGATAGATAGAAGAGAGGGAGAGATAGAAGAGGAGGAGAGATAGAAGAGGGGGAGAGATAGTAGAGGGGGAAGACAGAAGAGGGGGAGATAGAAGGGAGGGAGAGATAGAAGAGATAGATAGAAGAGGGAGAGACAAAGAAGAGGGGGAGACATAGAAGAGGGGGAGACATAGAAGAGGAGGGAGACATAGAAGCGGGGGGAGACATAGAGGGGGGGACATGGAGGGGGAGACATGGAGGGGGAGACATGGAGGGGGAGAACGAGGGGGAGACACAGAGGCGGAAGATAGAAGAGGGGGAGATAGAAGAGGGGGGAGACAGAGGGGGAGACACAGAGGGGGAGAGATAGTAGAGGGGGAAGATAGAAGAAGGGGGAGATAGAAGAGGGAGAGAGATAGAATAGGAGAGACAGAAGGGGAGAGATTTAAAAAAGATAGGAGGAAGAGCAAGAGGGGAAAGAAGAGGGGGTGAAACAGTGGAAAGAAGTTGGAAATAATCAAAAGATTAAGGGAGCGAAGGGAAGGAATTCAGGAGAAAATTCTGGAGGGCTTCTGACAGATTACACCGGGCTTCTTTCCTGAGCCTTGCTCCTTCAGTGCCTCAATAATATGGCACGCAATGAACACACACCTTCGCCAGTCAGTCTACCTCCAAACCCAGCTATACCCCCAGCCCCAGCCTCAGCCTCGGCATTTGAGTCAGCCCCATACCCCACCTACCACCCCAGCCCAGCATAGCCCCAGCACCCCAGCCCACTGGCCCAGAACCTCAGTTTAAGCCCCAGCCTACCACTCCATCCCCCAGCCTCCAGCCCCAGCCTACCACTCCATCCCCCAGCCTCCAGCCCCAGCCTACCACTCCATCCCCCAGCCTACCACTCCATCCCCCAGCCTCCAGCCCCAGCCCAACTTAGCATGGGAAATTCCCTGAGAATCTGTGTCAAACGTTCTCAGGGATTTTTTCTGCTTCGAAAAGTCAAAGTCCAAAAAGTGTAACAAATATCAAATTGGAAATATATGAATTTTATTATATGTTTATACATTTTTGGAGGGGAAAAAAAACTTGAATTGTAAACTTAAGCGACTAACACCAGACAGTATGTAGAAAAGATGATGGACCTATATATTTTATATAATAAATATTTGAAATCTAACAATCACTAAAATAGGAGTATTGATGATGTTATAATGTTTGAGCATAATAATAATAATAATAATATTAATAATATGAATAATAATATTAGCCATGGCAAAATGCATAGAATTGCAGGAACTTAGAATTTTTTTAAACATTTCTCTCTCATGTCCATGGAGAAATCTGTAAAGAAATCTGTAAAGATATTACAAGATGGGGGCCTCAAATGTTATTTTCATGGGCCTTGACCGTATTCAACCGCACCGTGGGCTGACCTCGCCCATTAACACCCCCCCCCCCCCCCCCCCCCACCCACCCCCCCACATAAGCTCCTTTTTTGATCCAGAAAAAAGCCTGGTTCTGGAAATGCATTGGGAAGCAGATATTCCTTACTGAGCCAGACGAGGCCCAGCAGCCCCTCATAAAGACTGCCTTCACTGGGCCAGACAAAGGCATCACCTGGCCTGTCTGGTCTGCACAGCTGTGCCAGTGTTGACTTAGGCAACACCATCCCTACTTATCCTCCTCCCGGGGAAAGCAGGAGCCTCTCGGAGCAGAATTTGGACCCAATACTGCAATACCCTGGAGCCACGGGAAGATAGTTATCCTGATATCATGAGCCATCCCACAGGATTACAAGCACAGCGCTCACGCCAAAAAAAGTACTTATTTATTGATTTACTTGTGCGTATTTGGAGAGGGGTTGCGTAAAGATGTGTAGTTATTCATTTGCGTGTGTTTGTCTATCTAGTACTTATTTGTGTATTGACATGTTTGTGTCTATTTTCATTGGACAGATGTGTCTATTTTCATTGGACAGATGTGTCTATTTAGTGACTATTTCCATTCTTGTGACAGTTCTATCTTTCTATGATTTGCAGAGAGCATTATTATTTATTATTATCTTGTTATTTCTTGTTGATTTACCACCGGCAGATTCTGAGGTCTCCCCCCCCCCCCCCCCCCCCATCACCACGAAAACATAGAATGCCAGGGTACGGGTCTCCAGAACCACGGGTCTCCAGAACCACAGGTCTCCAGAACCTATCACAGCTCACAGACACATATAAAATATTTTACCAACACGTCATAGTAGACAGATACAGTATACCGACTAGAAGGCCACAACACAATGAGAGAGAGAGAGAGAGAGAGAGAGAGAGAGAGAGAGAGAGAGAGAGAGAGAGAGAGAGAGAGAGAGAGAAGAAAACTAGAATGCTATTTGGCCCTAAACAGAGAGTACACAGTGGCAGAATACCTGACCACTGTGACTGACCCAAACTTAAGGAAAGCTTTGACTATGTACAGACTCTGTGAGCATAGCCTTGCTATTGAGAAAGGCCGCCAAAGGCAGACTTGGCTCTCAAGAGAAGACAGGCTATGTGCTCACTGCCCACAAAATGAGGTGGAAACTGAGCTGCACTTCCTAACCTCCTGCCCAATGTATGACCATATTAGAGACACATACTTCCCTGAGATTACATAGATCTACAAAGAATTCGAAAACAAATCCAATTTTGATAAACTCCCATATCTACTGGGTGAAATTCCACAGTGTGCCATCACAGCAGCAAGATCTGTGACCTGTTGCCACAAGAAAAGGTCAACCAGCGAAGAACAAACACCATTGTAAATAAAACCCATATTTATGCTTATTTATTTTCCCTTACAACACTGTATATATACGTAATATGACATTTGTAATGTCTTTATTGTTTTGAAACTTCTGTATGTGTAATGTTTACTGTTAATTGTTATTGTTTATTTCACTTTTGTATATTATCTACCTCACTGGCTTTGGCAATGTTAACACATGTTTCCATGCCAATAAAGCCCCTTGAATTGAATTGAGAGAGAGAAAAAAAATAGCCCTGATCAATAAACTATTCTCTCTCTCTCTCTCTCTCTCTCTCTCTCTCTCTCTCTCTCTCTCTCTCTCTCTCTCTCTCTCTCTCTCTCTCTCTCTCTCTCTCTCTCTCTCTCTCTCTCTCTCTCTCTCTCTCTCTCTCTCTCTCTCTCTCTCTCTCTCTCTCTCTCTCTCTCTCTCGCTCTCTCTCTCTCTCTCTCTCTCTCTCTCTCTCTCTCTCTCTCTCTCTCTCTCTCTCTCTCTCTCTCTCTCTCTCATTGTGTTGTGGCCTTCCTAGTCGGTATACTGTATCTGTCTACTATGACGTGTTGGTTTCTTTGGTTGGTAAAATGTTCTATTTGTGTACCAATTGATGGAAAGTGTTGTTGGGGGAAAAACATACAACATTATAAAATCCATGTACACAAACAACAAGTCTGCGGCTAAAATTAACAAAAAAACACACATTTCTTTCCACAGGGCATGGGGTGAGACAGGGATGCAGCTTAAGCCCCACCCTCTTCAACATATATATTAACAAATTGATGAGGGCACTAGAATAGTCTGCAGCACCCAGCCTCACCCTACTAGAATCTGAAGTCAAATGTCTACTGTTTGCTGATGATCTGGTGCTTCTGTCACCAACCAAGGAGGGCCTACAGCAGCACCTAACAGTAAGTCTTAGTAAGACAAAAAATAATAGTGTTCCAAAAACGATCCAGTCGCCAAGGACCACAAATACAAATTCCATCTAGACACCGTTGCCCTAGAGCACACAAAAAACTATACATTGACCTAAACATCAGAGCCACAGGTAACTTCCACAAAGCTAAGAACGATCTGAGAGACAAGGCAAGGGCTTTCTATGCCATCAAAAGGAACATAAAATTAGACATACCAATTAGGATCTGGCTAAAAATACTTGAATCAAAAAAAGAAACGTCCTCACTGTCAACTGTCTTAGGCGTCTCACAGTATGGCCATTACAATTTATTGCCCTGGCCACATCTGCAGTCTTCGTGCCTCCTTGCAGCGTACCTAAGGCACATTCACGCAGACGAGCAGGGACCCTGGGCATCTTTCCTTTGGTGGTTTTCAGAGTCAGTAGAAAGGCCTCTTTAGTTTTCATAACTGTGACCTTAATTACCTACCGTCTGTAAGCTGTTAGTGTCTTAACGACTGTTCCACAGGTGCATGTTCATTAAATGTTTATGGTTCTTTGAACAACCATGGGAAACAGTGTTTACAATGAAGATCTGTGAAGTTATTTGGATTTGTATGAATTATCTTTGAAAGACCTGAAAAAGGGACGTTTCTTAAAAAAGTTCTTAAAAAAAGAAGCCATTTCCCTTTACGGTTGTGAGGTCTGGGGTCCGCTCACCAACCAAGAATTCACCAAATGGGACAAACATAAAACACCAAATAATGCATGCAGAGCAGAATTAGGCTGATACCCGCTAATTATCAAAATCCAGAAAAGAGCCGTTAAATTCTACAACCACCTAAAAGGAAGCGATTCTCAAACAAAGCCATCGCCTCCAGATATATTAACCTGGAGAAGAGTCCCCTAAGAAAGCTGGTCCTGGGGCTCTGTTCACAAACACAAACAAACCCCACAGAGCCCCAGGACAGCAACACAATTAGACTCAACCAAATTATGAGAAAACAAAAAGATAATTTCTTGACACATTGAAAATAATTCACCAAAAAAACATAGGAATGCTATTTGGCCCTAAACCACTGTGACTGACCCAAAATTAAGGAAAGCTTTGACTATGTGCAGACTCAGTGAGCATAGCCTTGGGATTGAGAAAGGCCGCCGTAGGCAGACCTGGTTCTCAAGAGCAGACACTGCCCACAAAATGAGGTGGAAACTGAGCTGCACTTCCTTACCTCTAACCAAATGTATTAGAGACATATATTTCCCTCAGATTACACAGATCCACAAATAATTTGAAAACAAACCCACAGCAGCAAGATTTGTGACCTGTTGCCACAAGAAAAGGGCAACCAGTGAAGAACAAACACCATTGTAAATACAACCCATATTTATTTTCCCTTTGGCACTATAGCTATTTGCACATCATTACGACACTGTATATATACATAATATGACATTTGAAATGTCTTTATTCTTTTAGAACTTTTGGTTATTATCTACTTCACTTGCTTTGACAATGTTAACATATGTTTCCCATGCCAATAAAGCCCCTTGAATTGAACCGAATTGAAAGAGAGAGAGGAGGGAGGGCGAGAGAGGGGGAGGTAATGAGAGGGAGGGAGGGTGAGAGAGGGGGAGGGAGGCCACAGCCGCAGATTTGGGTCCAGGGATCATTTTTTTTACCCATAGAGAGTATGCGAGGTCAGAGGTGTTGTTGCACTTGACTATTGCAACCAGCTTCCCTCGGCCTAACTGGAACAAAGGTGAACGCCTAGTTCGGAAAATAGTTGAATCAAGCTTCCATAAAAAAAACAGACATTTTGTCTATGACTCCAATCGTTTCATCACCTACAGTATTTCAGTGAAATGTCAGTCATTTAATGGCAGTGCACTTCTACACTACATGTTCCCCAGGACTCTCTCTCTGTCCTCTCTCTCTCCCTCCTCTCTTTCGCTGTCCTCTCTGTCTCTCCCTCTCTGTCCTCTCACCTCTCTCTCTCTGTCCTCTCACCTCTCTCCGTCCTCTCGTCTTTTTCACCTCTCCCTCTCTGTCCTCTCACCTCTCCCTCTCTGTCCTCTCACCTCTCCCTCTCTGTCCTCTCACCTCTCTCTCTGTCCTCTCACCTCTCTCACCTCTCTCTCTCTGTCCTCTCACTTCTCTCTCTCTGTCCTCTCATCTCTCTCTCTCTCTGTCCTCTCGTCTCTCTCATCTCTCTCACTCTCTGTCCTCTCACTCTCTCTCTCTGTCCTCTCGTCTCTCTCACCTCTCTCTCTCTGTCCTCTCATCTCTCTCTCTCTCTCTGTCCTCTCGTCTCTCTTACCTCTCTCACTCTGTCCTCTCACCTCTCTCTCTCTCTGTCCTCTCACCTCTCTCTCTCTCTGTCCTCTCACCTCTCTCTGTCCTCTCACCTCTCTCTCTCTCTGTCCTCTCACCTCTCTCTCTCTGTCCTCTCACCTCTCTCACCTCTCTCTCTCTCTCTCTGTCCTCTCACCTCTCTCTCTCTGTCCTCTCATCTCTCTCTCTCTCTGTCCTCTCGTCTCCCTCACCTCTCTCACTCTCTGTCCTCTCACCTCTCTCTCTCTGTCCTCTCGTCTCTCTCACCTCTCTCTCTCTCTGTCCTCTCGTCTCTCTCACCTCTCTCTCTCTGTCCTCTCATCTCTCCCTCTCTCTGTCCTCTCGTCTCTCTCACCTCTCTCTCTCTCTGTCCTCTCACCTCTCTCTCTCTCTGTCCTTTCACCTCTCTCTCTCTCTCTGTCCTCTCACCTCTCTCTCTCTCTCTGTCCTCTCACCTCTCTCTCTCTCTCTGTCCTCTCACTTCTCTCTCTCTCTGTCCTCTCACCTCTCTCTCACTCTTTCCTCTCGTCTCTCTCACCTCTCTATCTCTGTCCTCTCATCTCTCTCTCTCTCTGTCCTCTCACCTCTCTCTCTCTGTCCTCTCACCTCTCTCTCTCTCTGTCCTCTCACCTCTCTCTCTCTCTCTCTCTCTGTCATCTCACCTCTCTCTCTCTCTGTCCTCTCACCTCTCTCTCTCTCTGTCCTCTCACTTCTCTCTCTCTCTGTCCTCTCACCTCTCTCTCTCTCTCTGTCCTCTCACCTCTCTCTTTCTGTCCTCTCACCTCTCTCTCTCTCTCTGTCCTCTCACCTCTCTCTCTCTCTGTCCTCTCACCTCTGTCTCTCTGTCCTCTTGTCTCTCTCACCTCTCACCTCTCTCTCTGTCCTCTCACTTCTCTCTCTCTGACCTCTCATCTCTCTGTCTCTCTCTGTCCTCTCGTCTCTCTCATCTCTCTCACTCTCTGTCCTCTCACCTCTCTCTCTCTCTGTCCTCTCGTCTCTCTCACCTCTCTCTCTCTGTCCTCTCACCTCTCTCTCTCTGTCCTCTCACCTCTCTCTCTCTCTCTCTGTCCTCTCACCTCTCTCTCTCTCTCTGTTCTCTCACCTCTCTCTCTCTCTGTCCTCTCGTCTCTCTCACCTCTCTCTCTCTGTCCTCTCACCTCTCTCTCTCTCTGTCCTCTCACGTCTCTCTCTCTCTCTCTCTCTCACCTCTCTCTCTCTCTCTGTCCTCTCATCTCTCTCACCTCTCTCTCTCTCTGTCCTCTCACCTCTCTCTCTGTCCTCTCGTCTCTCTCACCTCTCTCTCTCTCTGTCCTCTCACCTCTCTCTCTCTCTGTCCTCTCATCTTTCTCACCTCTCTCTCTCTGTCCTCTCGTCTCTCTCACCTCTCTCTCTCTCTGTCCTCTCGTCTCTCTCACCTCTCTCTCTCTCTGTCCTCTCATCTCTCTCACCTCTCTCTCTCTCTGTCCTCTCATCTCTCTCACCTCTCTCTCTCTCTGTCCTCTCACCTCTCTCTCTGTCCTCTCGTCTCTCTCACCTCTCTGTCCTCTCACCTCTCTCTCTCTCTGTCCTCTCATCTTTCTCACCTCTCTCTCTCTCTGTCCTCTCATCTCTCTCACCTCTCTCTCTCTCTGTCCTCTCACCTCTCTCTCTGTCCTCTCGTCTCTCTCACCTCTCTCTCTCTCTGTCCTCTCGTCTCTCTCACCTCTCTCTCTCTCTGTCCTCTCACCTCTCGTCTCTCTCTCTCTCTCTGTCCTCTCGTCTTTCTCACCTCTCTCTCTCTCTGTCCTCTCGTCTCTCTCACCTCTCACCTCTCGTCTCTCTCTCTCTCTCTGTCCTCTCGTCTTTCTCACCTCTCTCTCTCTCTCTCTCTCTCTCTCTCTCTCTCTCTCTCTCTCTCTCTCTCTCTCTCTCTCTCTCTCTCTCTCTCTCTCTCTCTCTCTCTCTCTCTCTCTCTCTCTCTCTCTCTCTCTCTCTCTCTCTCTCTCTGAGAGCTTTCTCTGAGCCAGTGCTGGTTAGTTACAACCGTAAGTGTAATCTTTGATGGACATCGGTTTTCCCCATTACTGTTCACACACATGGAAACAGATCCATTTAGAGCCAAAATGACTGCTTTTAATTAGCTCTAATATGATTCTCTGCTCTCGATGAGAAACTGGGGCCCCGTATGGGTCTGTAGGTCTGTGGTCACATTAGGCCAGGTCACTCAGATCCAGAATGGAGGAATAGTTTGCTTGGACCTGTGATGGAGGAACAGAGTGATTGATGCTGTTCTGGCTCCAGTGGAGAAGCAGCACTAGGAACTCTCACTCAGATCTGGGCTCAATGTGAAACTCTTCAGACACTGACGTGGAATTTCCCTCTCCCTCTGTTTGCATCATGCCAGTACTTTGCACTCACTCCATCTTGCTTTTTCTCTTTCTCTCTCTTTCACTCTCTCTCTCTTTCTCTATTTTGATTGTGACCATTTCCTCTCAGCACTCAACCCCTTCTCTATTTGTCACAACCACAGAGTACATTTCTCTCCATTTAAAGTGAAAACAACAGTACTGTGGACAGTTTTGTGGTTATAACAAGTCGTCTCAATGGTTGTTTTTAAAGTAACATACTTTTCCGCACAGATCCTCTAACAACACTGATGGCCTCATCAATATTTGCCCTCATGTTGCCCTCATGTTGCCCTCATGTTAGCCTCATGTCAATCAAAAATCTATCAATTAATCTTTCTCCTCCTGCTTGCTCAATATAATTACAATGACTTCAAGTAGTTTCTCTTCTTAGAATCAACTGGTGTGTGTGTGTGTGTGTGTGTGTGTGTGTGTGTGTGTGTGTGTGAGAGTGTTTCAGAATGAGGTGAGTAGTACGTGCAAACAGGAACAGTCACACACTGCGGTTGACAAACTGTTGCTCGCTGTGGCGCTAATTCCGTTTTCGAAACCAAAGGCGGGAAGGGGGGGAGGGGGCAGTCACGTAAACTACTGTTGACTGATAGACAACAGGGGGGAGGGGCAGTCACGTAAACTACTGTTGACTGATAGACAACAGGGGGGAGGGGGCAGTCACGTAAACTACTGTTGACTGATAGACAACAGGGGGGAGGGGGCAGTCACGTAAACTACTGTTGACTGATAGACAACAGGGGGGAGGGGGCAGTCACGTAAACTACTGTTGACTGATAGACAACAGGGGGGAGGGGGCAGTCACGTAAACTACTGTTGACTGATAGACAACAGGGGGGAGGGGGCAGTCACGTAAACTACTGTTGACTGATAGACAACAGGGGGGAGGGGCAGTCACGTAAACTACTGTTGACTGATAGACAACAGGGAGGAGGGGGCAGTCACGTAAACTACTGTTGACTGATAGACAACAGGGGGGAGGGGGCAGTCACGTAAACTACTGTTGACTGATAGACAACAGGGGGGAGGGGGCAGTCACGTAAACTACTGTTGACTGATAGACAACAGGGGGGAGGGGCAGTCACGTAAACTACTGTTGACTGATAGACAACAGGGAGGAGGGGGCAGTCACGTAAACTACTGTTGACTGATAGACAACAGGGAGGAGGGGGCAGTCACGTAAACTACTGTTGACTGATAGACAACAGGGAGGAGGGGGCAGTCACGTAAACTACTGTTGACTGATAGACAACAGGGAGGAGGGGGCAGTCACGTAAACTACTGTTGACTGATAGACAACAGGGAGGAGGGGGCAGTCACGTAAACTACTGTTGACTGATAGACAACAGGGGGGAGGGGGCAGTCACGTAAACTACTGTTGACTGATAGACAACAGGGGGGAGGGGGCAGTCACGTAAACTACTGTTGACTGATAGACAACAGGGAGGAGGGGTCAGTCACGTAAACTTCTGTTGACTGATAGACAACAGGGGGGAGGGGCAGTCACGTAAACTACTGTTGACTGATAGACAACAGGGAGGAGGGGGCAGTCACGTAAACTACTGTTGACTGATAGACAACGGGGGGAGGGGCAGTCACGTAAACTACTGTTGACTGATAGACAACAGGGAGGAGGGGGCAGTCACGTAAACTACTGTTGACTGATAGACAACAGGGGGGAGGGGGCAGTCACGTAAACTACTGTTGACTGATAGACAACAGGGGGGAGGGGGAAGTCACGTAAACTACTGTAGACTGATAGACAACAGGGGGAGGGGGCAGTCACGTAAACTACTGTTGACTGATAGACAACAGGGGGGAGGGGGCAGTCACGTAAACTACTGTTGACTGATAGACAACAGGGGGGAGGGGCAGTCACGTAAACTACTGTTGACTGATAGACAACAGGGGGGAGGGGGCAGTCACGTAAACTACTGTTGACTGATAGACAACAGGGGGGAGGGGGCAGTCACGTAAACTACTGTTGACTGATGGACAACAGGGGGGAGGGGGCAGTCACGTAAACTACTGTTGACTGATAGACAACAGGGGGGAGGGGGAAGTCACGTAAACTACTGTTGACTGATAGACAACAGGGGGGAGGGGGCAGTCACGTAAACTACTGTTGACTGATAGACAACAGGGGGGAGGGGGCAGTCACGTAAACTACTGTTGACTGATAGACAACAGGGGGGAGGGGGCAGTCACGTAAACTACTGTTGACTGATAGACAACAGGGGGGAGGGGGCAGTCACGTAAACTACTGTTGACTGATAGACAACAGGGGGGAGGGGGCAGTCACGTAAACTACTGTTGACTGATAGACAACAGGGAGGAGGGGGCAGTCACGTAAACTACTGTTGACTGATAGACAACAGGGGGGAGGGGCAGTCACGTAAACTACTGTTGACTGATAGACAACAGGGGGGAGGGGGCAGTCACGTAAACTACTGTTGACTGATAGACAACAGGGGGGAGGGGGCAGTCACGTAAACTACTGTAGACAGATAGACAACAGGGGGGAGGGGGCAGTCACGTAAACTACAGTTGACTGATAGACAACAGGGGGGAGGGGGCAGTCACGTAAACTACTGTTGACTGATAGACAACAGGGAGGAGGGGGCAGTCACGTAAACTACTGTTGACTGATAGACAACAGGGGGGAGGGGGCAGTCACGTAAACTACTGTTGACTGATAGACAACAGGGGGGAGGGGCAGTCACGTAAACTACTGTTGACTGATAGACAACAGGGAGGAGGGGGCAGTCAGGGGGCAGTAAACTACTGTTGACTGATAGACAACAGGGGGGAGGGGGCAGTCACGTAAACTACTGTTGACTGATAGACAACAGGGGGGAGGGGGCAGTCACGTAAACTACTGTTGACTGATAGACAACAGGGGGGAGGGGGCAGTCACGTAAACTACTGTTGACTGATAGACAACAGGGGGGAGGGGCAGTCACGTAAACTACTGTTGACTGATAGACAACAGGGGGGAGGGGGCAGTCACGTAAACTACTGTTGACTGATAGACAACAGGACAACAGGGGGGAGGGGGCAGTCACGTAAACTACTGTTGACTGATAGACAACAGGGGG